>NC_092636.1:43494604-43584604 GCF_039555335.1 Amphiura filiformis | reverse complement strand
TTTACGCACACTGCGGTGTACCGGCGCGGAGGTTATTGATATCCATCAATGACCTCCGCGTATGCTTACGCGGTACAATGACTTCCGCGTGTGCGCATCTGTTGCGCCGGAACACTTCACGCGCACGCAACTACCATATTTGCACATGGCGTGATTGCGCAGTGCTGTAATTGGTAAGTCTATTTTAGCCTGTTTGACTTTTTGAAGGGCGAAATATAAGTTTTGAATAAAATTGTTTATTTCAACAAATTTTTGAGAATAAAATCTTGAGATTTGGTTGAGTGATGAGTTAAAAATGCCCTCCAAATAACTAATGCGCAGTTATTAACCTATAATTAATGCAGACCATTGCGTAAATACTCGCGAAAACCAGTGCAACCCGCGGTCATCACGTAAATGCACGCTCAAATAATGATGTTTAGATAAACGCGATAGATTGATAACCGTATATTTTAGACCCTGGATAATGTATTTTAGGCTGTTTTTGCTCATTTGTAGACTTAAATCGTCGATATTTGTTTTAAAATGAGGTGAATATGCAGCGTAACTCGGTGTATGATTAGCATTGCAAAAATGCAATTTGGAAACGCATCACCACCGTTCGAGTTTTTATCACGAAGAAATTTCCAACTCGGTACTTAATTATATGTGAGTAAATGGGAGCGTTCACTAAAACAGGAGGTATAACTGAACAGGAAGAATCATTGAAAAGGTAAATTTTACTTATCTGAACCTGACCCTCCTTAGGCATATATTTCTATTTTAGCTTCTTTCTTTCTTTTTAGTTTCTCCTACATCGGCCAATTTTGTTCCATTTCTTTTAAATTTTTGCTGCTAAGCTTGCAATGTTCCGTTTCCATGGTTTTTTTTTATTTAGTTAATCCCGTTCCGGTTATTTTCTAAATGTGCCCTTTTAGCGTCTTTTTTATTTGCTGCTTAGCTTGTGATTTCCCGTTTCCATGTTATTTATTTACTTCTGTTCTCAGTTTAATAGCTTTTTTTATTTATATTTCCTGATCTTATTTTAGATTGTTTTTTCTTATCTTTCCTGATTAGTTTCTTTCTTTCATTCGTTCTATTTTATTCCCGTTTTCATTTTCTTACTGTGACTAACCCGAATACCGGTACCTTTTGTTGTTTGTACTTTTTAACAAACACACATCCTTTTCCCGTAGGCCTATCACGTCCTCCTCTCATACCGTGTCTTCACCCGTAATATCATTACGTGGCTGTGCTGTGCTGCGTTACCCGCGCGGTATCGCTGCGCTACGCGAGCGGCTCGGCGTTATATACGCCCTTGCGACGCACGTGGCTATGCTAGCAACTGACTACTATTCTTTGTTTACATAGGATAGCAACTGACCACATTAATTTTTCACTGATTTTGAAGGCAATTCTTGAAAGTTTTCAACCAAATTTTTGCATTACCGTCTTGGTATATTTCGTAATCTCCCGTATGAATTTGGCAACATTTGGATCGAAACTGACGGAGTCTTTGACTCACCCACATAGTCAGTCACATAGTCACAACATTTCGCAATTTATAGTAAGATTGGGTTTGGTGACATAGTTATTTCATTTTGAATTGGGAGAAATGCTAAATATGGATATACCGTAAAACCCCGTCTACAAGCATATAGAGTGCTTCTGATGAAAGCTACATTAATCCAGGCGCCATAATGGAGTTTGAGCAAATAAATGACGGATCCAAGCATATACAAAGAAGTATTATTTTAAGACCAATCTATTGTATTGGTATATTTATTGCTTCGAAATAATTTAGCTTTCATAAAAAACACTATATATGCTTGTAGACGGGTTTTACGGTAGTGATATTAATGTTGCGACATTATGTTCTTTTTAAGTAACGAATGTTCATTCATTCATTCATTCATTCTGTGTCACTAGCCATAAAGTTTACCGACTTTACTGTTATCAATGCAATATGTCGCCTCAGAGTCTGATTCTTAAAACATCGGCACATTAGAGGTACTATTTATCATGCAAATATTTTCAAAGGAAAACATTGGATTGTGTAATTTGAAGTGCTATCATCATACACACCAAATAACACTTAAACATTCATCTATTAACCCAATTCTATAAGCAGAGACATTAATTTGGTGTATGTATGTGCACTCTGTAACTTATGTCTGGTTCACACTCCATAGAGGCCCAGCACACGCCAAAATGTTTTACACAAAAAATTTAAATATAGGGTATATAAAGGGCATGGATACAAAATGTTTTAATAACATTAACAGAAAGCATTGAACACTTGCTGCAAAACATTCTATCATAATGTTATTTAAGTGTCAACAAAATATTAATTCTTACAAAATATTGCCAAAAATATTTTACACTAACATTTTGACATTTTTAAAATAATGTTGTTAATGTTCTAATGTTCTGTTTTTTACATTTAAAACTTTATCATGACCTTTATATAAAATGTTATATAACATTTTTTGACCGACACCATAACACATTTATAACTCGTTTACAGCGTTTTAAAACATTTTTGTATTCAGTTTACTTGGGGACTCCAACTTGGGCTCGGTACACACTCCATAAAAGATTATTCCCTGTTGAGTGTACCTTGTGAAATTCAAACGTATTGGAAGTGCCGAACTGAAACAGATTAAGGTGGTACTACACCCCTTGATAAATTTGTGACTATTTTTGCATTTTCCTCAAAAACTAATAAATCACTGGTAACAAAAGTTATGTATATTATAGAGGCAAGAAATCCAGTCACTACACAGGAATTTCAGTGACTCAAGACATTGATATTGACGTAGTTATTGATTTATTGATCAAATATTGGTTTCCCTCATTTTGACTGTAACTCCACAACTGTTGTCTGTGCTGAAATAAAATTTCCAGTGCAGTAGTTGTAGTCCTTGCCCTATAATATACATATCTTACTTGTCACCAATGCGCTATAATTTTGGAGAAAATGCAACAATAGGCACAAAATTGGCCAGGGGTGTAGTACCACCTTAAACATGTTAACTAGCGCACAATTATCCTGATTATTTTGCTGATAAAATGAAAAGCTGATACTTATCTTTGCAATAATTAATTAAGATAAAGCCTTATACGAGGGCTGGTCAATAAGTTCCCGCAACTATGGCATATCTCCGCTCATGCATGACTTAGATGATTGTTACTTACGCTAAATACAAGTTTGTACTTTTGTCTTTCAAAACAAATATGTATTAGCGATGTTAAATACTTGATTAGGCAAAAAAAAAAAAAAGTTTGTCTCAAAGCTTGCGCGCGCGTTTGTAAAATCGCACGATTTGACAAAAAATCGGCGAAAATCAGACTTTTTTTTCAAAATACCATGAAAAAAGTCGGGAATAAAAAAAAAAAAAAATTCGCATTTGTTTTTAAATTTCTCGTGAGCTTTGAGACAAACCTTTTTTTTGGCCTTACGTGATGACATTAGCATAAACACAATAGCGTATGGACACTGCCTGATTTATGGTGAAAAGAAGTCAAGAAAATTTCGCGCCAAATTGAGGCATCGTTACAGTGTTTTCATACATTTTTGGTACTTTTAATCATGCATACCATCAACGCATGCGCATATTTCTACTTTTGTTGCAACAATTTCTATTGTCCTGACTATGATCTCTCATACCATACCAATAATCATTGTTTGTTTTTGTTTCATTTTGGAGATAATTTGGATTATCGCTTCTACCTTGTGGGCTCTTTTCTCGCGATTTTCACACCATTTTTGTTTGTCGTTAAGGCCTATTTTTTGGTGAAGTTCAAAGGCGGTCCCTTTCTTCATCTGTTGACGGATACATTTCTTCTTTCACAAATATCACTTGAATATACTTAGATTACCTCATACCCAAAATAAGGCTTGTAAACTGCTTTGGTCCTTACTTCTGCTTCTTTTTATAAAAAATTTAAACTACAATTCAAATTTCCCGCCAATGTTGACAATTTTTAGTGTACATATAGCAATGACTTTATGCAAATGAGATTAGGTAATTAAAGGTACTATAATACTAATTGTTATGTGTTTTGAAAGACAAAGGTACAAACTTTATTGATCGTAACAGTCATCTAGGTCATGCATGAGCGGAGATAAATAATAGTTGGGGGATATTATTGACCAACCCTCGTATGTAATTCCTAAAGTCAAATCGAGGGATGAGAAACAGAAAACCTAAAACTCACCTTTTGTTCATTTTGAACTGTGACACTCACATATTCTTAAAACCATAACTCAATCAAACTTCATATTGCAGATGTATCACAATTCTACGTAGCCACATCTCAATCGAGCAAATTGCAGTTTAGACAGAAAGTCTTTAAACAATTTTGTTCAAACACTGAAAAAAGGCTTTCTGGTCTGCACAATATCTAGTACCGCTTTCATCCTAAGAGATGACATATATAGTTCAACTTTCATGCCACTTGAGGTTAACAATTATACTGAAGTCCTGGACACTTTACACTAATCCATCTCAAAGTAGTTGTCTTGATATTGAATTATACAGTAAGCCAAAAAATTAAGGAACCAGTTGTGTTCATGTTCCTGTAAATCCTATATAAAGACAAAATATGACAAACATGTTTTTCCCAAAAAGACCTGTTTTTTGGTGTTTTGGGTGAAAAATCCATATCTTCAATACGAAAGTTCAAAATTTTCAATTGATTGTCGGCTTTTCATCCAGCTACATACACTTTAAGTACATATCATTAGATTTATAAAGTTTACTTCGAGGACTGTTAAATATCAAAAATTTAAAAATATCAAATTTTAATAATTTAAGTTTGTGTTATCTCGCGAATTTCAAAAAATCCAAATTTTTTGATATCAGAAGAATATTCCTCGTATTCAGATTTCAATTCGATATGTCTGATGTGCTCTCATGTCCCACCAAAAAATACTGTCCAAACGTTCATACCAGATCCCTTAACTTTATATTTTTAAAAGTCCAACAAGTGTTATTTGAGCATCTCAGTACACGTCGTATGTTACCATAGGGCCAAAAAAAAAGTGTTTGTTTGCCCAGACATGGGGTAGAAAGGAGTGGGTCGGTAGGTTGATTGCCTTTTTTTCCCTTTTTTTTTTGTTAGATCTGTACACGTGTTGCAGCTAGTTGGGTAAGAGAAAATATGTATGACGTTCATCTGCCTTACATTTTGTACTTTATGTCAAACTTTAATGTATCTCAACCTTACCATATAAAGTTTAATCTCTTTGGCAACAAAATCTTGATAATTATAAATATCAATTTGTAATCATTTGCCATAAAATGTGTATTATATCGCGAATTTCAAAAAATCAAAATTATTTGATATTCGATATGTCTGATCTGCTCTCATGTCCCACAAAAAATACTGTCTAAACGTTTATACCCCAGCCCTTAATGATAATAGAATTACGTTTTCATTCACTTTTTCAGGTTGTTTTCTGGGGGCTACAAACACGATCTGCAATTTCAGAATTACACTGTAAGTGAGTTTACTGAAAAAGAAATACATTTGTCGGAGTAAAGAGACACCAAAATAAAATGTAATATCGCATTATGTTATCAAAAGGGCATAATCTTATGAGTGATTAACTCTATGTTAAAACACATTCTATGATAACGACAATAATCTGTTGCTTATGTTTATAAAGCTATATCAACTCAAATACGTGTTACTGATTTTGGTCATTTAATTATAACAATAGTAAATTTAAAGGCCAATTCTACAATTTGCTCATTCGGAGGATAGTAAAATTGTAATATTAATCAAAATCCATAAGTCGAAGCCGTGTATTAAAGAAAAACTAAGAGATTCTACCCACTTTGACCCATTTTTTCTCAGACTAGTTTTAGTCATAATTATTTTCAAAAGGTTTATATGGTAATTTCGGCAAAATGAGTCAAATCAAACTCGTCCACAAACGTGCTAATGAATGTTTGAAAATGCTTTGTGTACAAATCAATAGGGCATTGATTCGGAAAAACAGTGGCATGATCGACGGGAATGTTTATAGGGCATTGATTGTAGATATATAAAATATTATGTAAAAATATAATCACTGAATTGGCCCTTAAGGACACTGGATCAGTTCTGCGCAATTATAGAGGGCAAGGGGATTCACTTTATTATAATAAAAATATTTGAAAAAATCAAAGAGCTCTTGGAATAAACATTGTAGTGTAATTATTGACAGATACAATTTCAATCAATGACAATTTTTTTTTTGTAATCTTCAAAAAACAAACGTTTTATATCAATTTTGAATTTAGCCTGAATCCGTAAATATGGCACATCTCGCTCTTTTTGGTAGGTTAAGGCTTATTTTATTCTAATGCATCGTACCATTGTTGAAGCAATTTAACATATATCGTCGTCCGTATTCCATAGTGGCGTATAGTGGGGCGCCGCGAATAAACAACTTTTCGAGAAAATCGGATTTGAAAAAATGCCAATTTTAAATCGAGTTGTGTAAATCAGACATTCATTATATTTTGTAAATGATGTGAAATTTCTGTAGTAAACTAAATAGATTTTATTGTTATATATTTTCAAAAGAAATAAATACACACTATTGCTGGCAAACTGAAAATAAAACTATACGTCACTATGGAAAACAAACAAAACGCAATACCCTAACCTAACGTTAACCGTACGCCACCTCGGTCGCCGTGTAATCCCTATGGCGTTACTTTTCGTCGTTCGTATTCCATAGTGGCGTATAGGTCCGATACGTGTACGCCACTATGACATACGATGTTTTTCATTTTGCCGATATTTCATAATTATAAAATGTGTATAAAAAGTGGCGTATGGTCGATACGCCACTATGGAATACAAAAAATGTCACTTTGTAATTATACGCCATATTTAATTAATTAATTACTAATTAATAAGCTTATCATGACTGATGAGACTTAAAAGAAATGAAAGAGAACATCATTAAAAACATATGTGCCAATTTTCAAAAAAATGACCAAAAATCACTATACGCCACTATGGAATACAGCCGACGATATGTTCAAAAAAACTCAAGAGAAAGAATGAGGCCACATACTGTTGAAATATCTTTTATTTTTATTTCGAACGATAATGTCATGAAGTCGTAAATTTTATGGTCAAATTCCAAAAAACAATGCGACTTAGATATTTTCCGACTTATACAATTTCATTATTGTATCTGTGTCTTCATTATTTGTTTGAGACGTTCTCCAAACGTTCGTGCTATTTATACTTAAAACGGCAATTCTATCATTACTAAATGTGTTATTTTTATGTAAACAAAAGGATTATATTTATATTATACTACTCTGTCCAATTGCCTCCGTGGCCTAGCGGAAAATACCTTTCATAAACAACGCAGTAACGGATCGCTGGTTCGAGTCACATCGAAGCCGCGGAAAATATTTTTCTTTTATAATACATGATTGTACACATTGTACAGTCAATCTCGTCCTGGACTTCGCTCATCATCAGATATCACACGTCTCACAGAGCCCACAATTTCTCACAAATCTCTCAACTCTGCCGCTGATAAATGTTTTTCGCTCGCAGCACCAGGTTTATGGAATAAATTACCCATCAGTAACCGAACTTCCAGCTCATTACACAGTTTTAAAAAAGGTCTCAAAACACATCTCTTTCAATAGTAACTTTTTCACTCAGATTGTTGATAATTGTTTTTGCTTGTAAATATTATGTTGTTGTTGTATTATTATGCGCTGTGGTCTAAATGAAATGGCGAAATATAAAAGCCCAGTGTATGTATATATGTATTGCATTCCAAGAAGAGTCACTTGTCGGTAAATCATGTAGGGGTACTTTAACTTTAAGCCTTATGCGCCTTATTGCTGGGTGTTTTAAATAAACGAAGTACAGATATGCCATTGCTGGATTTATATAACTAGTGTCTAGTGTATTCTTTGCGGTTGTCCTTGAGACCGCCATTACACACGAGAAAAGGATAGATCTGCTCTCCATCTGTGTATAATGGATATTATGGGAGGCGCAGTTCATAGCCATCGGTCTAAATACAATTCAGCAGTTTATATACATGGTGTATCAAAGTCAAGAATAGAGTTTCAAAAATGCCACTAGATTAAAAATCATGAGGTATTTGGTTAAAATAATTTAGTTGATAGCTGAATCAACATCTTGTACTCCCACAATTGCAAAATCATTGGAGTGTGACCATTCATAGGGACTCAGTGGCTTTTTATGTGAGCCATGTTGCGCGAAGTCAATTAAAATTGACAAACATGAAAATCACAGTTTTACCACTTTCGTTGCAGTAACTGACAGAATGCCTTGCAGAATTTGTCTGATTGCTTTGAAGCACCAAGTGGAATGGCCACTGAGATTTCCTTATCTTGCACCTCTTGAATTCTTCTTGTGGGGCTATCTGAAATATTTTCACAAGTCCTCCTTGAGAAACATAATTGCACAAGTTGCACAGGCAGGACGTCTCTCATAAGACGTGGTGTGAATGCCATATTGAGGACAGCCGTTATCTGCATACAGAGGAATGGTGGCTACGACTATAATGATAGCGTGATTTTCATGTTGCTTGACTCACTAAAATAGCCAATGAGTCCGCAAGCCAGTGATTTTGCAGTGTTGGAGGACAATTTGATTCAGTTGTCAGCTATAGCATTTTGACTAAGTAAATCACACTTTTTAATCTAGTAGCATTTTTCAAACTTTATACTCTATTTTGATACACCCTGTATTAAAATTATAATAGTGTAGAGTGGCAATTCAAAATGGTCACTGAAATATCATTAATTTCTGGTTCCTTTCGTTATGATGATAGCCTTTTTTACCACCTTCATGCCTGCTGCAGGTTGATTTAGACTATGATCCAGAGAGCTAAATATTGTACTACCAAATACATTTTAGTAAATGTAGGACCATGCATCATTTGCGTTCAATGGAAACTCAACAAATATGCTGAATTCGCAATTATCTTTCCTCATTACGTATATTCGCTGTATCAATTCGCGTAATGATAGCTTCTTCATGATCATGAACTTTAATTATCTTCACTCATTTGTGTTTCAGCAATGCCCCACCAGCTTAAGACACAAAATGGCCAGTAGCAAGGCGCTAAAAGGAAAATATGAAGCAAATGTGCCCATATTACTATTACCTGAACATGTGACCAAATCTGAGTACAACCGTCTGAAGCATTATCGAGATATGATGGGATGGAAACACAGTAAATATGAATGTATGTATGAAATTTATAATTAACTTGCTCTCCTATTTAATTGTACAATTGATGATGTCATTGTTACACTGCGTGTTACACTGCGTGTTACGAAACAACGAAACTGAACAAAACACACATTTAATAGTTGCTGACTAACTTACATAACACTTGCGTAATCTCCTGGATTAAAAAGAAAACTATCGTCACTGGGCGGGAAAACCTCATATGTAGTTTTTGCCCTTGAACATGGATGAAGCAAACCATTCAATATAAAATCTACACATACAAGGCTTTATCCGTTTTCAAGGGCCAAAAGTAAATATGAGGTGTTTCCTGCATGTTCGTTTGGCCATTGAACATGGGTGAAACAACCTCTTCAATATAAAATCTACACTTACAAGGCTTTATCCATGTTCAAGGGCCAAAAGTACATAGGGTTTTCCCGCCCAGTGACGTTATGTAATAACCTTCCTCGCTTGTTTTTAGTTTTCTTTACTCCCCTTCTTCATTTGTTTTCAGTTATTAAAAGAACGATCGCTCTTCTGAACTCTCCAAGCAATCAATTCCTATTTGACGATTTACTGGTTAATGACACTGTTGCTAACGGAACTTGTACACGCTGTGCAGTAGTTGGGAATGGGGGGATCTTGAATGGGTCGAATATGGGCCGTGAAATTGACTCGCATGACTACGTGTTTAGGCAAGTATATTTTGAGTCCTTTGTGCATAAGTGAGTGAATTTGTGTTAAACTAAAACGCACCCTACACCCCTCCCACGAGAGTAGAGAGATCGCGATGTTCCATACGCCTGTGCGGTCCGTGCGTTCATACGTCATATACGTGCGTACATATCGCTAGTCTCGGTTCTAAGCTGGTTTGTGCTCCATCGTCACGAAGGCGCACAAATCGACAGTGATCGAGGTTGAGATATGAATGAATGACCCTCGAATAAAATGCTTACACAACATAATTCAACTCAAAATATCCCCCTTTCATACACATACACCGCAGAACTAACGTGGCTCTCACCGACGGACACGAAAAGGATGTAGGTAATAAGACTTCGTTTTATTGCTTCGGAATGGTAACTCTCTCCAATGCCGTCACGGGCAGTAAACGCTTCTCGGCGCCTCCGTGGAATCCAAAGATACGATACGTATTTTTTCCAGAGAATGATTGGGCGTATCGATACATTTATGCTGCATTGACGAACGGTACCTTGCCCAAGGGAAACAATGGACAATATGCTAAAAGGTAATCTAAGAAACTGGCCTATTTAAAGAGAGATCGCTCTAAATCGACAAAATTGCTATATTGTCACCCTGCTACGCTAATTGCCTAATATGGGATTATTCCCTTTCATTTGTATCATTATCTTTTGTTCTTGTGCAAAGATTGGTGAATAATTATGTTTAAATGCATGCTTGAACCATATTTTGTACTTTGTTCTCAAAATTACAACAAATGATGATAATTGTCCTAAAGTTGCAAATTTTGTGCCAAATTCGCTTAATTTGCTGGGACTTGGACAGGGACACTTCGTGAACCACATGATCGTGAGCCTATGCGCACAGAGGACTGCAAACGGATTGCGTGCATAAACCTTCTTACATGTTGGGTCATATAACAAAACACCCGATACACACATAATATGTACACGTAATACATTGTGTCAATACGGCCGTATTGGCACGGTATGGTAGATGCCGTGCTGGGATGGATATTCTGTATTACAGCATACGTATGGACACGGTGAATCCCGTGGTTAAAGTACCCTGTACTTTAGTACAGTAATAGCGCCCTCTGTTGGTCATAATTCACTTTAGTACGTAGGGAAGAAATATTTGAGGTAATATGCGACCCCATAGTATATGTGACTGGACACCGCGAATCAGCCGTAAAGTCCGGCCCCCGGTCAATTTTGTTTTATTTCGTGTTTATAAAATATAAAGTCTGAACAAAAAGGAACGCAGCTGTTATAAATACGCCTATAGCTTCAGAACTAATAATTCTTTTCACAATATCTCAACATAGAGAGAAGGATGATTTATTTACGCGCATTTTGATACCCAAAATTATGTTAAATGTCGTTCAATATTAACAACACAGTGGTGTTTTTAAAGACAATTACCAGAATTTAAAAGTTGCAGTTTATAGCGATCAATGGCTATTATGCAAGCACTGTAGCACGTAAAGCCCGCCATTATCTTCGCCATGACTTTAATTCAATACAAATAGCTGCAACTTTTAAATTCGGGTATTTTTCTTTCAAAACACTGCTGTGTTGTTAAATTTGAACAAATTTGGACAAATGGGTTATCAAAATGCGTGTATATATGTTGAAATATTGTCAAAACAGTTATTACTTCTGAAGCTATAGGCATATTTACAACAGCTGCGTTACTTTTTATGCAGATTTTATATCATAAGCTTTTAAATGGTATATCATTTGACTTCAAACGATATCCAGAAGCGGGGTTATCATGGTTTGTTGAACTCTGTTCCTTCAACAAAATTGTACCATTTTGCGGTTCTACATGTGTCTCTTTTTCCACGTTTCTGGTAATAAATATCAAACAGTCATAATTGGCGGTCATTTCAAATCATCCCAAGTCAACGAGGTTCAGGAGTGTCCTCTCATTGTTAATTGTTGGTTATACATACCTAGTCAAAATACAATGATTTGTTATCCACCACTTGAACAGGATTTAGCCAAAGCAAACAAGACAAGAACTTTTTAAGGATTCTATAGAAATAGGTAGAAGCTTATTATCCTCTTCAGCAATAGGATTATTGATTGGTTTAAATAATTGATGAGATACTTGTCGCACGGAATTGAGATGTAGTGTCCACTCACATATAAAAAGCAGAATATTGGTATATTAAAAATCAAAATGAGGTATGGGGCTGGCTGGGGGTGTCTAAGGGGCGTTATCTCAAAAGACAATATTGCTCAAAGACAATATTGTTCAAGGTTGCGCCGCATGCTTATAAAGAAACAATGTTGCTCCAAAAACAATAGCAAACAAGCTTAAACTATAAATTAGCCCCCGATAGAGGCAGGGCCTGAAGAGTAAGGGAAATTATGGGGTAAAGAGTAAAAAAATGTAAAAGTAGGCCTATGAAATGAGTGACGAGCTGTCCGTAAATATAACAGAATGTTCGTTATCAACTCGTCATCCTTATGGTTACTCTTGCTTTCTTGCCCTGCGGGGCTCTTATATTGGGGTCCCACTTGAAGTGTTTAGTCGTCATACGGGAGTCGCCGGCATAGGGCCTGCCGGCCCTGCGGCCTTGATGTTTTTGGTTGATACTGGGTCCCAGCATCAACAAACAACAACGAGTAATCTTAAGGGTGACGGGCTGTCTCTAAAATATATTTTTTAATTAACCTTAATGTTAAAACCTTGAGTAACCTTAATGTAACGACCTTGAAATGTAACTTCTAAAAATACTAGTTTTTATAGTCTACAGTGTTACATTACCTCAAATATTTCTTCACTATGTTGAAAATACGTATTAAAGTGAATTATGACCAACAGAGGAGGCTATTATTACTGTACTAAAGTACGTGGTATTTTGTCAAAGGTATACACCGTGACCAAACGTATGCTGTAATACAGAATATCCATCCTAGCACGGCATCTACCGTGCCAATACGGCCGTATTGACACAATGTGTTACGTGTACAATATGTGTGTATTGGGTATATCGTCCAATGTCTAAAGCAATTGAAATGTTTTCGCGAGGATATCTATTAAACCAAGAGGACGCTAAAAGCACAAAACAACCCGTTAAATTCAGTTAAATCACTGTAAAATTATTTCCTAAATTATGCTAAAAAGCAATTAAATTCCGGAACAATGACTGCGACTCAGATTAATTTCTCAGTAACATGAGGCCTTGATGGATGTCGAGGATAGAGGTAAAGTAGTGAAAGAGGATGGACTGGGTAATAAATGATCATCATCATTGTTGATATTCTCAAGAGAATCTGTTAAGTAGAATTATGATTTTTTTAAATAATGCAATTCTAGATTCTTTTACATTCACAGAGAGCCATTCGTATTTCCAAAACCTCTAGCTGCTGAGGAAATTAAAATTGTTCATCCAGACTTTTGCAGATATGTTGACAACAGGTTAGTACTATCGGCAAAGGTCCAACATTAATCAAAGGCCTAATTCTGACTATTCGTTGTAGAAGTGACGTAATCGAATTAACTACCATATAGCCATAGATGAATACAATTTTTGACTATATCGCCCCGCACTACAACGTTCACGCGGTGCATTGACCCATATCATGCTGATCACCCCGCACCTGTAATATTAGTACCTTTGAAAAGAGCGGTATTGTATTCAATCTATGATTGCAAACAAACACAGGTGAATAGTGCAACCTGCTTATAGTGCAGGGCGATATAGTTCAAATTGTATCCATCTATTGCTATGGAAGTTAATCCGATTTATTACGTCACTTCTACAGCGAATTGTCATTAAAATTCATAACATATTTTTACCTTCCATTTGTCACCTTCTTGATTAGTTTGGTTTTGGCTTCGGGTGTGGTCTGTGATTGGATGATTTTGTGGTTTTGTTGGGTGTGTGTGGGGGTGGGGTGGGGTGGGGGTGTTAATGTGTGTGGGGGTGTGTGTGTGTGGGGGGGGGGGGTAATAATTTAATAGAAATTACATACATTTAATGCATATATTTATCATTGGTAATCTCATCAACAGTTGGTTAAAGTCTAAAAAGTTACAGAAATCCGGCCGAGCTACGACTGGGGCAATCATGCTATTTCTTGCACTCCACACGTGCGATGAGGTAAAAAATTAAGTTGTAACTTATAGATATAAAATAGGGAGCACCAACTTGGCATATGTTTCGTTATTATGTTATCAAAACAAGACCAGTAAACGAACGCACCATAAATATAACACTTTCATAATAAGTGTTTTGAATTGACTAAAATGTGACCGTACACCACGAATGAGCCGTAAATGTCCTCAATTGTATTCTGAGTTACAGTGTAAAATGGGCATGAAGGTCGGATTCATAGGTACCTCAATTTGGTGCTACGTGTACCTCATTTAATGAGATACACGTAGCACCAAATTGAAATACCTATGAATATGACCTTCATGCCCATTTTACACTGTAACTCAGAATACAATTGAGGACATTTACGGATTCGTGGTGTACGGTCTAAATGTGAAATTGGAACCTGGAATTATACAAAATGAAAGAGCATTTATAAGCGGAATATTGGGACACTATTTTGGACATTTACATGTATGCCGCAATTAGTGGTGAACACCCATCAAAATATTGACCATTCCATTCAAAAATTATAATATTGTACATTTTATATTGAATAATTAGCAGTGTATTAGCAATTAATGTAGCAGTGAAATCGTAAGTGCATATTGACATTCCACTTTTCTCCATACATCCTCAGGTTAATGCATATGGGTTCATGGGTGATCCGAAGAAGTTTACATACCATTACTACGATCAAAAGTTTACCGAATCCTATGGCTTAACTAATGTCTTTTGGCACGACTGGAACAAAGAGAACTCTGTGTGGAAACTCCTCATTGATGAAGGCATATTTCACATGTATACTAGGGACTAATGAACAATCCTGATTAACCATATAACTACTGATATTTTGTAACACGGACTACGAAGGGGGGGGGGGTGTTGTTGCAACCACCTAATTTTCAGCATATACCGTTATATTTGGTACCAATCTATAGCTGTGGGTCTTCACTATCCAGTGATTCCGAAAAAAAGTACAAACATTCCTCAAATAATGTCGCTATGACGTCATAATGTGAGCGCGCTCATGCCAATTTGGCAAATTGATTTTCGGCTAAAAATTCTGTGATTTTCACCGAATTTTCTACTTATCATGCTTATTAGAAAAGGAAATGAATAAGTAATAAGTAAAAAGTCAGTAGCTCTTGAAATAATTTTACAGGAACGAGAGGAAAATCATGGATTATACTGTAGAAACCAATGGTGTGCCTCACCAACCCCCTCAATGGTCATTTTTGATAGCCGGTCCTACCCCTGAGTATGGTGCTGTGGTGTGATGAACGGTTCTTGAGTTATTAGCAAAAAGGTCAAAAGTCATTTCCACTAGTGTATCTATGAACTATGCCTCCTTTAACCCTAGAACTACGATAGGGGTTGTACCACCCCCTAATATTTGTATCCGTTATAAAAAACAAACAACAACAACAACAACAAAAACAAAAAACGCGCTAGTTTACGCCCAAACGACCTAAGCTAATCGCAGATCCACCCTTCGCGCTCATTTTAGCGATGAACTTTTTAGGTAGGTCATACTATACTTTTTCTGAATCACTTAAAATAAGATTCGGGCAATTTTAAAATTTGACCCCATGTAACATTTTACCCATACTGGGACTACCCTATGCATATAAATTGTATTAACTTTATAATATTTGAATTTTTGTATTTATAGATGTAAATTTCAAAAGACTTCTCCGTGTTTCCTAGCAGTTTTGAACTTTGTGAGATTTAAACTTACATAATATAAGATTGCCGAAGGTAAAGGCAAATTGGGCAGAAATGTTAGGAAATTTACGTTTGACCTTGATGAGGATTGAGGCCTCTTTGGCAGTCAATCTGTTTTTACATGCATTATTTCTTGCATTATTTTTTCTTATTTATTTCTTTTTAAATATTGTGTCCTCATTCTACAGCTTATGAAAATAACATGAGGAAACTTGTCCTTTTGTCTTTGTCGTTGTTGTTTTGTGTGTGTTTTGTTTTGGTGTTTAATAAATTCTAAAATCAGCCATCTTTTTTAATGTGAAAATGTTTGATAAATAAATCATAGACAGTAACACATGGCTGTCGAAAGATAAAAATATCTTGATTACGTGTTAATCCATAGCGACGTAAAAAATATCGCAGCCGCCCACCTGGCTATATCCCGTCAGTATTATAAATTACAAATATAAAAAGCAACATTCAGAAACTCATTTCGGAAACAGATAGGATTTCAAGTTTGGAAATAGTGATCTATCAGCAGCGGATTGAAGTTGGGTTGTATCACCAGATGAGCGCAAGCCAGCACGAAAATATGTGTAAGGCAGCTTTGCACATTATCGCCGCCTACTTTGGGGGCGACCACGACGCTTCACTGCCAGAACTTAACGGTCACCGACTGAAAATACAACGGCGACAAAAATGCATGACGCAACACTGACACCATTCATCACCGCAAAGTGGTTATTAACTTTTCATAAATCATCTCTGGAATATATTAATAATTATAAGCCTTGTGAGCTAGAGCTTTTTGTTTTTATAACATTGCAGTGGCAATGATAACCACCAGTTAGTCTGTTTTGAGCAGGTATTATTTGCCGAGTACTCTCTTTAATAACAATAATGAAGCAAATACAGGGCCTACATTAGTACGTTTTTTTACTATTTTCCTCGGCAATATACCAACGCAATTTCGTTAAAAATTTAAAAAAAATTCCTTGTGAACAAAACTTACCAAAAGACTGATGGAAGTAGGAAATAAGATGAGGTCCGTTACTGAATTATGACCCCCTCCCCCCCCACCAAAAAAACGGCTCTTAATAACTTGCAACGGGTGTTGCCAGATTGATAAGAAGTGACGAATAAGCACAATCCAGTTTGGAACCGAGACTAGCAATATTTAACACCGATGAACGTGCGTTAAAACGTACGGTCCACGTGCTGCGTATGGAACATCGCAATCTCTCTAATATTGATGATTATAGGGTGATTTAAAATGAACTGTACCCAAATTCAAAAATTAAAATTAAATACTTACCGACATTTAAATAATTTGTGTTTGTAAGCTGTAACATGATAGTATGTTTCCTATTATTGGTAAAAAAATCATGTCTTTACCTCAAATGGTTTTGAAGAAAAGTACATTTTTAAAACACACCAATTTTGTTACTGCGGTAGAGAACACGGATAAACTTAGTTCCATGTGTTGGTCTAAAAATGCGATGATAAATTGAAAATGCAATATCTTCTGACTAAAACCACTTATTATCAAAATTCAAAATTTCTACTATACAGAACACTTATCACTGCTTTCTATGATAGTTTTTTGATATGTACAATTTCCGCAAAAATATATAAAAAAATGGGTTAAGTTGGGTACAGTTCATTTTAAATCACCTTGTATTCTCTTGTAAGTGCACCTCGTCGTGGTAGGAGAAATGGAGGATCATCGATTTATGTTCATAATCCTTTGTCTTATCATATTATGATGACATAGACTTAGTTTAGATACACAAGGCAACATTGATCATTCTGAATCTATTTTTATTGAAATTTTATTTCCTCCCTATAAATATATTATTATTGGCAATATTTATCGCACCCATAGAACAGATATGGATTCCTTTATTACTGATTCATTTCAGTGCCTTTCCAAAATTACAGCCGAAAAAAAAAGGTTATGTATATCTTTAATACGAAAAGTCAAAATTTTAACATGATCATCGGCATTAGATTAAAATTTTACTCCTACTGTTAAATATCAAAATATAAATTTTAATGATTTGCCATAAAATGTGTATTAAATACGAATTAAAAAAAATCAAAATTATTTGATATCAGAAGGACATTCTTTGTATTCAGAATACAATTCTTCGAATTCTGTCATGTATTCTCAGGCCCCACTAAAATATCGTGCAAAGATGGGTGACCGACCCCTTAACTTTTCAGTTATTGTGATTTGCCATAGTATGGTGTGATCCTACCACAGATGAATAAATAAACAGATAGAAATTTTCCATGCCTGTGCCCCCTAGGCGTATTAGAATTAAGCTGACGCCGATACAGCGTTCAGACCTGGCGACATCGCTTATCGTACGCGTGAGGTTTCTTTTGTGTACGCTCGCACTGTTTGCGCTATTTTTTGAGTTTGCTCACGCGGTATCTGACTTATCGTCGATCCCCACGGGCAACATGTTCTGTTTCCGCGGTATGGATCCTACAGAGTCCGAAGTCCAGCTGTGAATAGTGGCCATGTTAATACAGCCTTTAATGGCCATGTCAATTACCAACAGTCAAAGCTGAATAAAGTCTGGCTTCACAATTTTTAAGAACTTGTCGACGATATGCAAGAGCTATTGACTTTTTATTTGTTAGTTATGGCTTAGTAGGGCTAATGTATGTTTTATACGTCAGGACGAGCAGTAACTACAAACGAGTGCAGGCAGGCAGTACCTCTGATTGTTTTTGTTTAACACGTGTTGTTCAATGACAATAACTTTATTCCGAATGAATTCAATTCATGTTGTTAATTCTTCTGCCGGATGATGAACAGGAAGGAGCAATGTATAGTTCTCCTTGGAATCACTGTTTTAAGCTTAAGCATTATTCAGCTTTATTTAAGCGAATATACTAGTTCGTTTTCACATAGCGTTCGAAACACAATCAGGTGAGATTATAATATACATTAAAACTATTCTGATATCAAATAATTTAGATTTTTAAATTCGCGATATAATACAAATTTTATATCAAATTATTAAAATAAAAAGCTGATATTTATATTTGTAATTATTGATTAAGGTAAAGCCTCATATGTAATTCTCATATGTAATGTCAAATCGAGGGTTGAGAACCAGGAAGCCTTATCTAACTTTTTGGTCATTTTGAGATGTTGGTACCAAAATAGTCACCAATACCCACAAAAACTGTAAAGCTTGGAACCCAATCAAACTACATATTGTAGATATAGCACAATTCTACTTAGCCAAATCTCAATAGAGCAAATTGCAGTACTCAATACTTGAAGGAATGCTAAAGAATATCCTAAATTGCACTATTCTTGATCATAATTGACATTTGTTATTACAAATATAGGAACAAATTTAAGTAATGATAAGGGGACGAAAAAAAACAACTGTTCTGCGGCCGTATAGACCATTGAAGTAGGGTCGGTTGGTCGGGCGTTTTTTTCTGGAGGCTAAAATGACCCTAAAATTTGTTGCAAATATATTTTCTAAAATTGTTCAAACGGTGGATTTTACATGATTTTAGCAAAATTAAAAAACAAAACTCTCTAAAAAGCAAATCCTGGGTCAGTCGGGCCCATAGGGGCTTTTTCGTCGCCTAATGGAAGTTATTCCGTTTTCATTCACTTTTTTTCACTTTAGGTTGTTTTCTGGTGGCTACATGCATGATCTGCAATTTCAGAATTACACTGTAAGTAAGTACTCGGATAGCAACGTTTGCATAGTATTTTTTCTGGGGCATGAGATTACATTAGATGGGTGTCCTTCTGATATCAATACTTTTGATTTTTTGAAATTCGCTTTATAATACAAATTTCATGGCAAACTATTAAAAATTTATATTTTTGTTATTTAACAGTCTTCGAAGTAAGCTTTATAAATCTAATGATATGTACTTAAAGTGTATGTAGCTGGGATGAAAAGCCGATAATAATTTAAAATTTCGATTTTTTCGTATTGAAGATACACATTAATGGGGAAAATGTGTACCTTCAATACGAAAGATCAAATTTTTAAAGGCCTTCGTCGTATTCAGAATACAATGCTTGCATGTCCCAGAAAAATAATAATGTGCAAACGTTGCTCTCTGAGCCCTTAACAATGCTTGAAAATTTGAAATGTGGAGTAAAGAGATACCAAAACCAAATAAGAATTGTAATACAAACTGTACTATGATATTATGATATCAAAAGGGCATAACGTTATGAGTGATAAACTCTATGATAAAACAAAATCTATGATAACGGCAATTATCTGTTTCTAATGTTTATAAAGCTATATCAGCACAAACACAATTTGATCGTTTACGAAAATTTAAAAGACCATTTTTCGATTTACTCATTTGGAGGATCGTCAAATCGTAATATTCATCAAATAAAATCCATAAGTCGAGGCCATGCATTTAACATGTCTTTTCCTAGATTGAGCCATATGTTGACCCAAATACCGGCAAACACCACAAAATACTACGAGGATAACCACCGCACTAGCGAAAATCCCGTGGATACCGTTCGATGAATCCCGGGTACCAAGTTTTTTCATTTCCTCCTTAACTTCCGATAGCAAAAAGCAGTGTTCAGGGTAAGGGTTAAAGGTTAAAGACAAATTAAAGATGTTCCATCTACATTGACCAATTTTTCAGGTTTATTCACTAGTCTAGAGGTTTACATGGCAATTTCGGCAAATCAGTTAAATCAAACTTGTCCATGAAATCTATATATCATTACGTTAATTTTGGTCACGACCTTCTTCACATTCTTCCGCGACATTGTATCATAGAGCAATAAAATTGATCAAGATTGTGGTAATTCTGGTATTCAACAACTCTTCCTATACCTTTGTACAGGAGCCAACCATTATTAATCCGTGACGAATCCACACTTTGCCAGTAGCGTATACGCGGACGCAAGTTAATAGAAGCGCATATTCACAATTCCCGTTAGCGCGTAATATTTGCCATGCATGGAACTTGTGTGCGCTATAATGTTCTTTTCATTATTTTGGAGGAAGCTGCTAAATACTGCCCTTTTATCCTGTAGTTCTTTTGCTGCTATCAATAAAAAAGCATCTATCTTCTTGTAATGGTGATGGCAATGACTACACTGGACATTCTTCATGAAATAATCCTGTGAATGAACTCTCTTCACGCGGATGTCGACTGCAGACGACATGTTTAAAAAAAAACACTAAAATTCAAAAAATTTTCATGACCATATTTGGAATCAGCATGAAAAATGCATTAAAATGAGTACAAACAAGCCTAGTATTGGTTCAGTAGTTCTTTTTCCGTTGAAGGGCATGGCTAGCACGCAGAGCATTAAACAATTTTTAGCTTGTTTTCGTTGTAATTTTGAAAGAGATTCAATCATATTTCACCGTTATTCATCAATTGCATCTAGATACATGGTCATGAACTTTAATTCTCTTTACTAATTTTGTTTCAGCAATGCCCCACCAGCTTAAGACACAAAATGGGCCGTAACAAGGCGTTTAAAGGAAAATATGTTGCTAATGTTCCCATATTACTATTACCTGAACATGTGACCAAATCTGAGTACAACCGTCTGAAGCATTATCGAGATATGATGGGATGGAAACAGAGTAAATATAGATGTATGTGAAGTTTATAACTTGCTCTCATATATTTACTTGTACTATTGATAATGTTGTTGTAACACTGTGTAACTGGCATTACATTACCTGAGTATACTTATGTGATATTTACTCCACATGATATACTCGTGCGATACACTACACACTTTTCATGTTCATTCACCTGTATGGGAAGAAACTTGTGCACAGAAAATAGGGAAAGGATTCAGCAAAACAAAGGAGCGGAAAAGCCACAGAGCGTGAAATTGCATAACAAGGCATAACTTTAAGAGCCAACGCCCTTTATATCAGTTTTGTATTTAGTTACTGACTAACTTGTATATATACTGCGATGCTGATTCAATCATATCAATACAACCCTCCTGGATTAAATATTTATGTAGTAACCATTTCTTCATTTTTTCAGTTATTACAAGAACGATGGCCCTTCTGAATACTACCAGTAATCAATTCCTATTTGACGATTTACTGGTTAATGACAATGCTTCTAACGGAACTTGTACACGCTGTGCGGTAGTAGGGAATGGAGGATCTTGAACGGGTCGAAAATTGGCCGTGAAATTGATTCGCATGACTACGTGTTTAGGCAGGTATTTTTTTGTCTTTTAGGCGTTTGTGTTAAACTAAAGCGCATTCATACTCTCACACGAGAATAGAGAGATTGCGATAGTCCTAGTCTATACGACCTGCGCGGTTCGTGCATTCATACGGGCGGCCATATATGCGTTAATGCATGCGTACATATCGCTAGTCTCGATTCTAAGCTGGATTGTGCTTCATCGTCAAGCCGGTGTCGGTAGACCTGGGCAGATGTTGGTGCCATAGTGTCCCTTTGGGCAAGGTGCTTTGCCCGCTGTTATTTTTAGCATACATTGATGACATATCAAACAATCTGAAATCAGAAGCCAGACTTTTTGCAGACGCCAATTCGTCTACCGCCGAATTGTGAATGACATTGATCATATCCTGGCAAATGAAATTTAACACCAAAAAGCATTTTGTCATGCCCGGTTAACTCAAATCAGAAATCCCAAAATGTATAGTTACACGATTGGAGCACGCATATTGGAGAAAACAGACAATCATCCACATCTCGGTGTCAAACAAGCTTTCATGATCAAAACACATAAACAACATAACATCAATAGATCCACAGGCTTCATTAGAGGTAACCTATACTCCTACCCCAAATCACTGTTCCTAGTTAAACCAATATTCGAGTATGCTAAACACAGTTTGGGACCCGCACCAAAAAAGCCTCATAAATAAATTGGAGAGGATCCAAAAGAGGTACAAGACTCACTACAAATACTTAACTTAACAAATAATTAACCCAGTTTTGTCACCCCTTCCTCAAACAGCCCAAAAAGGTTGCCCCAATTTTTTTACGTACAAAAAAAAAAGGATTTATAGGCGCTACCGCCCCAAAAGCAACACATTTTGATGTATAGTACAATTTTTACATTTTCCGCCCTTTTTCTTTACTAATTCTTTTTGCCGCCCCTTCTTCTTCCGCTGCCCCTTCGATTTGGCCACCCCCTGCTTTGACTCCGGGGGGCTGGCGCCCCCAAAGCCCCCCCCCCAAAAAAAAAAATACGCGCATGCTTAAGAAAACAAGCATCACAAATCTCATCAAAGACTTCGGTTGGGATATCCTTCAAACCAGGTGTCATGCACACAGACTGACCATTCTCTAGAAAGCCAGAGAGGGCCTCCTGGCTCTGCCGGTGGATCACTTGCTTAGACTAAACCCAGTCAATCGCGGCATGCTCACCCAGAAACAAACCAGATTATAACAAGCACCAAAAACTGTCCTAAGTATTCTTATCTCCCAGTCTTCCGTAATCTATTCGATTCGATTCGATTCGATTCGATTCGATTCTATTCTATTCTATTCAAGCACCTCGTCGTTGTCTTGTCTTCAAACCTTGAGTGTGGTCCCCATGTTGACACTATCACTAGTATGGCCCAACGTTTGCTTGGCTTTATCCAAACAACGGTTAGATCCAACGATCCGGATACCACGAACAATTTTCTTTGCTTTGGTGAGACCTATCCTGGAGTACTGTGCTCCAGTTTGGTCCCTAACAGAGAGGGTGACAAAAATAAGCTGGAAGAGGTCCAGAGAAGTTACACCAATGTTTTTGCATCGCAGACGAACTGACGCTTTCTATATTTCCCTCTTTGTCGCATTCCCTAGCAGTAAAGGGGTCATGCAGCCCAAAGTGCTCTATTTAACGATTTCATAGGACAGATGTTTCAAATGGACAAATCATATATCAAAATGTTCAGAAGAGTCTGGAGAATCTTTTCTGCCATGTTGTCAAATTGGTAACCCGCGCGTTCTATTCCGTTTCCAGTTTTTTGTACTATTGTGTTTGTTTTAATAGCAAAATCCCACGTGCCCTAAATGATGACTTATATGTTTTTTTATCTTAAGGTGCACTTTTGCACCACATTTTGAAAGTAGTGGTGCAATTTTATCTGACGCTTTGAAGCGCAGCACATAAAGTCAGTACAATGTGGTTTCACAATTTTGTACCACATTTTAAAGTTGTATCGCAACATGCGAATTTTGGGGTGCGAATTGCACTGCGATAGGGGTTATTTCGAACCCTTCAAAACGCGCATTCCTATTCCCACGTATATCCCACACATATTCGACTCATTATATTTCCATTTCGTGAACTTAATTTGCAGAACTAATGAGGCTATCACAGCCGGACACGAAAATGATGTAGGTAATAAAACTTCATTTTATTGCTTCGGAATGGTAACTCTCTCCAATGCCGTCACGGGCAGTAAACGCTTCTCGGCGCCTCCATGGAATCCAAAGATAAGATACGTATTTTTTCCAGAGAATGATTGGGCGTATCGATACATTTATGCTGCATTGACGAATGGTACCTTGCCCAAGGGAAACAATGGAAAAACCAAAGAAAGGTAATCTAATAAACTGCCCGATTGTGCTAAATTGTGGTAAGTCGCAAATTGTGTGCCAAATTCTCCCTAAATAGCTGAGAGTAAAATGACACTTCGTGATCCACATGATCGTGAGCCTCGTGCCATCAGAAATGTTTGTTTGCATAAATCATCTTGCAGATTGGGTCGTTTGACAAAGACATTGTCATATTGGTATTTTCCGGTTGATAACAGCTAATAATAACACAATGACTTATAAACTGCTCAATAAAAGTTTGGAAACTTACCAAAACAGTTTTATATCAGAAATATTTGAAATCTATTTCCATATTGTTTCATATCAATACAAGCATCGTTCTTTCTTGTCAAAAATGACACCAAATTTGTGATCATAACTTATTCCATTGTTGAGTAACTCTCTTCGAAAGACAAGGAGGTCTCAAACAAAATGTGCCAAATCTGTCATTGTCTGCGCCATTTGCATCAGTAAACATGAATACGGAACACCACACAGTGTTTCATTAAAAACGGTTTCAAAGTGCTGCCAGTCTGATGTACCGGTCTTCCTTTTCTTCTTCTTCTAGAGTACCGCCCAATCCTCCTTAGGGAAGCTGACGAGCAGGGATGAGTGTGCATGCAAAAGTTTTAATTAGTCTTTGATTCCCAAATCCTTAATGTGGAAATGGGTGTGTTTGTGGAGTGCTTCTTTAAATTGATCTGGTTCTACGATAGATGATATTTCCGGTGGCAGGTCGTTCCAATCTTTGATTGTTCTTGGAACATACGAGACGAAACTTGACTTTTAGCTTGGAGATCATACTGCAGGAATATACAAAAGTTGCCGCAATGTGATTATGAAGTATGCCAGCCTCGAGCTGACCAATAGCTCGAGCCTTATCCAGGTCTGCTAATCGAACCATGTGTGATTAGAACTTGCAAATGACCACTTAGATTCTTGAACAAATTTATCAGGACTGTTCATAGGAGAATTGTTAGTTGTGATTTCTTACGACTAGTCCAATAAAATATCCACTTACTTGCAGACGTTTCGGAAACTGTCAGTTTCCTTTATCGATGCTATTGATGTAATGACGATCTGTATACAGCTGATGTTGACTGCTGCTTAGCAACTGAGTTGCCAGTTGATTTCTTGTCAGTTATCAGATCGTCAAAAACGGAGTCCCCTCTGGAGGGTCAAATCTCGTCTCATCTTACGAGAGTTCGCGAGAATACGTATGTGAAAGCAAAATGTCGTCAAGTACGCAAGTTGCAGAATTTGGCAGAGAAAAATCAAAACAAAGCTCCGATACACAGAGGTCAAACCGTTGCATCGGAACCAGATCTCACCGGAACACAGATGAAGAAATGGGTTATCAATTTATCTAAATACAAGTTAAGTGAGCCGCAGACCAAGGTGCTTGCAAAAGGTCTGAATTACGCCGTGTCGCCTCCCGATGTTTGTACTGACGAATTTGTCCTTGCTACGGAGCTTGCATGTAAGAACCTACCGTATGCGGATGCAGTTCAACTGAGATCCAAGTAGCTAGCACGTTGAGATCATCGAAACCTCCGAAATCAAACGTGAGTAATGATGAAAGAAAGGCCATTAATGTGCTTAAGAAAGAGGACTCAATAGTTATTTTACCTGCTGATAAGGGGAAAGCTACAGTTGTTTTGGACAAGCAGGAATACAATGAGAAGGTTGACAAAATGCTTAGTGATACCAAAACGTATGAGCAATTATCTGCTGATCCTACTCCTAAATATAAGAGGAAGTTAGTGTCTATTTTATCCAGACTGTCAGATGAGGAGAAAATTACTAAAGCTAAATACAAACAGCTGTATCCTACTGCTGAGAACGTTCCTCGTTTGTATTGCACGCCTAAGATCCACAAACCTAATGCGCCTCTTAGACCAATTGTTGACTACACTTCCACTATAGGTTACGAGACATCTAAATGGCTTGCGGACATTCTGGCCCCTATGGTAGGGAATTCAGAACACCATGTGGTTAACTCCAAGCAGTTAGCAGAGGAGATGGTAGACGTGGTTATTGAGGAAGGGGATATCCTAAACTCTCATGACGTGGTCTCGCTGTTCACGTGTACACCTGTCAACAAAGTACTTGACATTGTGAAAGAAAGATTGCAGAAGGGAAGTTGGCTTAAAGAATACAACAAGTCCTATGGTTACAATCTGGCAACAGAAGACGTGGTGGAGTTACTTGATTTTATTTTGTCTACAACATACTTTACCTTTCGTGGGAACATCTTCAGACAGCGCTTCGGAGCAGCCATGGGCAGTCCAGTGTCACCGTTGGTAGCTAACATCTTCATGGAACACCTGGAAGGGACTGCGATTGCTACGGCGTCTATGGAATGCAAACCGAAGCTGTGGAAAAGGTATGTCGATGATATCTTGGAAATTGTAGCTAAAGATGAAGTTAACGCCCTCACCGACCACCTCAACCAAGTGGACGACACAGATTCAATCAAGTTTACCTATGAAGAGGAGAAGGATGGTAAGATCCCGTTTTTAGACGCCTTGATTGTTCGACGAGATGACGGATCGATTAAATTACTGGTGTATCGGAAGGCAACACACACCGACCAATACTTGAACTTTAGGTCGCATCACCCTCTACACCATAAATTAGGGGTCGTCCGCACACTCATGGACAGAAAGAACAGAATTGTCACCGAAGATGAAGACAAAGAAAGAGAGGACGATCACATCAAAGGCGCGCTTCAGAAATGTGGCTACCCGGATTGGAGCATCAAGAAGGTGAAAGATCAGATGGCAAAACCAAAGTCAAAGAAAGAGAGAAAGAAGAAAGACGATTCGAACAAGTCTAAAGGGTTGGTAGTTGTTCCTTATGTGGAAGGTGTGTCCGAGCGCATTTCTAGGGTTTTCAAAACATATAACATCGCCACGGCTATGAAACCTCATTGCACACTTCGCAATCTCTTAGTTCATCCAAAAGACAAGCGGGAACCCCATAATTCTACCGAGGTGATATATTCCATTCCTTGCAAAAACTGTAATTCAGCTTACATCGGGGAGACAGGCAGGAAATTTGGGAAAAGACTTGACGAACATAAGACTGAGGCTGAGAAAATCGGAGACAACATCAAAACAAGAGCAACGAGAAAGGCATCACAGTCTGTCATCCACAAGTCGGCTATCACAGACCATGTGGTTGAAAACAATCATGTAATCGATTGGGATGAGGCTAAGATCGTGGGCAAAGAGAGCAACAGATATAAAAGGTGGATCAAAGAGGCAATTACCATCAGAAAGCGGGGCAACACCATGAACAGAGACGATGGGGCAATACAACTTGAGTCACGTTTTTGACGATCTGATAACTGACAAGAAATCAACTGGCAACTCAGTTGCTAAGCAGCAGTCAACATCAGCTGTATACAGATCGTCATTACATCAATAGCATCGATAAAGGAAACTGACAGTTTCCGAAACGTCTGCAAGTAAGTGGATATTTTATTGGACTAGTCGTAAGAAATCACAACTAACAAATGACCACTATACAGAAGTGACCAGCAAGATAGGTTGACTTGCGTTGATCCGTTTGAAGCCACATGTAGTAAAATTGCTAATCCTATCCTAGCACTTTTCATTCAACATGATGTACTGCACACAACTTTTCATTCATTCTTTTATTCATGCATTAAACCACTCGTTCATTCATTCAGAGCAATAAGATGAGCGCAGATAATGGTCAGTTTGGCACATTTTCTTTGAGACCTTTATGTCTTTCAAAAAAAGTTACTCAGCCATGGAATAAGTTATCGTCACAAATGATGTGTCATTGTTGACAAGAAAGAACAATGTTTTCACTGGTATGAAACAATATGGAGATAGATTTCAAAATTTTCTGATATACAACCGTTTTTGAAAGTTTCCAAACTTTGAGGAGTTTAGTTTGATCAGCTCGTAATCAGCGGACTTTATAACATCACGGATTAAAATCAATATATTTTTTTGTAGAATTGTCTTGTGACATCTCTCCAGAAGTATTACAAATTATTAATTGAAGTCCTATACTTTGTCTACTTTCTTTAACACGCAAAATATAGACCAGGCAGATCAACTATACCACTCTTAACGTGGGTCTACTTTTCAGCGTAGTGGTAAATGCCTAAATTCCTGCCGATTACGAGCTGATCAAAGTATATGTGGCGGTACATGTAATTATACGTACTTCGAAAAACAAATATCTAAATCAACTGAAAGTTTGGAACTTCTTTTCTGGAGGATATCTATTAAACTACGTATGTCCTAAAAATCTAAAAAGAGGACGCTAAAGAGCGCTTGAATAACCCACCGATACACGCAGCTAAATCACAGTAAAAGTATTTGTTAAATTATGTTGAAGCCGTTTAATTCCTAAACAATGATTTCGGCTTCACATTATTCTTCCCAGTAACATGAGCCAGGATAGAGGTTAAGTAGCGAAAAAAACAGGAACTGGATAATTAATGTTCAGGAAACGTTGTTGATATTCTCAAGAGAATCTACAATTGAAAATTATCATTTTTTTTAAATTCTAGATTCTTTTACATTCACAGAAAACCATTCGTATTTCCAAAACCTTTAGCTGTTGAGGAAATTAAAATTGTTCATCCAGACTTTTGCAGATATGTTGACAAAAGGTTAGTACCATCGTTTATTCCGCCTTCATTTCGAGCAACATGTATTTTTGTAAATGCGCTATTATCAATTGTGGGGATCATTAAGAATGTTGTAGGTGATCAAAATAAATTAAAAGTACTGTTACTAGGGGGTTAAGGTTGCCGAATTCGGCAGATTTGTACTATGATTAACACAGAGATATTGTTATATGCCATGTATACTGGTGTGACTTGCATTAATTGGTAATCAACTTATCCTTTTACTGTCTAAAATTGTAATTTCACATGTCATAGTCAATGTAGTAGATTTAAGGGAAGGGAATAATATAAGGGTAGGCCTATACTGACTGTTTTTATTTCATGAGAGTGGGGTCTCATGGAGCCAGGGTGGGGAGCGGTTTTGTGTACTCAATTTGCTATTTAATTTTGTCCAAATTAGAATGTTCTGAAAGCCTTTTCAGGACCGTTTAATATTTCATTTAACTCAAATGTTGGCAATATATTTTGTTTGGAACCCTTCTTTGTATAGTTGATCTTGCTTTACATTCAATCCTTTCATTATATCATGGATAGGTCTACTATGCTGCACAATCTTGCTGTATTCTGTAAAAGACCCTGTAGGCCTTTGATCTATAAAATCTGAAGACTTGCACTTAACCTGAGAGGAGGAGGCATACTGGAGTTGCTTGGCCCATCTCCATGATAGCTCATAGTTATTGAATCCAACACTCCGTTCAGCACCGATGTTGTTGACAGGAGCCTGATGCAGATTAACACTGTGATGTTCGATAGGCGGGTTGACTCTCCAGAACCCCTCCGAATCCAAATATGGCTCCTTTATGCTTAAGGAAGCCTGCAGCGATGGTAGTATCGATCATGAGGTGTTTGATGATCTCTTATCTGTAGGCTATATACTGTGTGATGGCTTTGCTGATGTTGTTCTATCTAGTGGATGTAAACCTCTCCTCGGGTATATGAATGTAAAGAGGGGCTCCAGACCAAAGAGATTTATTGTTTGCTAAGTTTCCGAAGACGCAATAAAGATCTTGACTCGTTGAAAGCACTAAGTGGGGTGGGGGGGGGGGACTTTTACAATTGCAACAGAAGTGAATGCCTAGTACAGAGCACTGACGTTGAAGACGAATCAGACGTACACTCATAGAAATGACTTCTTGGCGCAATTCAAAAGGAGTAAGTTTGGACAAAATAGTGTAAAAGTTGCCAAAACAAAATTCATTTTAGTTATCCGAACTTAAAAATGCTGAAAAAGCTCAAAAGTTCCGTCAACTAATCAACTTTGTTGGCATTACTTAAAAATTGATGTTAGTCGTTGCGTCAACTTTTTAAGTAATGCCAACTTAGAAAAATAAATAAGGTTCAAAGAACCAATTAGTTGAGTTATTGTAACTCAACGTGTAAGTTGATGTAACTCGTTCATATTAAGTTACTGGTACTTACTGTTTTGAGTTATTCCAATTTAGTACTTTGTTACTTAATTCACGTAATTGGATCATTTTCTGCACAATTAACAGTATTCAAATATTTATTTTTGTAATCAGTGCAACATTTTGTATACTATAGCATACCTCTAGAAAATTATGCTAACCTAGTTTTATTTTCTGAGTTGTAACAACTCAATAAAGTAAGTGCAAATGAGTGCGACCAACATAATGATATCGAGTCAGCGTTACTCAAAATTGTACGCGTTGGCATTACTCGGAAAGTTGACGCAACGACTTACATCAACTTACTGAGTAATGCCAACGAACAATTTCTATGAGTGTAGAATGACTGTAGGTGAATTGAAATACGCATGTGACACTGATTTATCAATACCTAAAGGAAGCGACATAATTCAGGCTTCTGAAAGACTATAAGAAGCTATCTCCTGGATTATGCTAACAATTCAGTTAGAAACTAGATGTAGCTAAATTAATGTAACACAATAAACTGATGTCCAGATGATTTCAGGTTGGTTGAAAATCAAGACTCGTTCCAGAAAAACCTGTCAGATCCTTCAAATTTTGAAAAAGTGATGTATCGTCCACAAGTTGGGTGTATATTATATTATTAGTCCCTTCATACACTACAACTTGTGAAATTACCATTTTATACACTGAGAGGACAAGTTCATCCATGCATCACCAGTTGTAAGTTACACCAGTAATATTGAGTACTAGTATCTCTGTGTTAAGCATAGTGCAAGTCTGCCGAATTCGACAACCTTAACCAAAAACTTTCAGAGGCTATGTACAGGGGGGCTAGAATATTTTGTTTCAACCAAAACTTTATTTTTTGGTGTTTATATAAGTAGTCATATATTTTGAAGGGTGGCTCTCAAAGATTGTGGGTTAATACACACCCCCCACACTTATTCTTATTCTTATTCATTTTGGAATGATACTTTGTCAAGATAATTATATAAATATAAACACAGATTTGGTGTGTGAGTTGGTGTAAGACTTTAACATGTTTAATAGAAAATATAGAAATGTGATGTATATATAGATTTAATATTGGAAATCTCATCAACAGTTGGTTAAAGTCTAAAAAGTTACAGAAAGAAGGCAGAGCAACAACTGGGGCAATCATGCTATTTCTTGCACTCCACACGTGCGATGAGGTAAAAAAGTTAGACAATATGTAACGTATAGTACACTTTAACTAAATTCCATAATGTTGTGTCATGGATTGACTTCGTTTTGTTTACTAAATGTAAAAACATACTCGAAACTCGCAATACCATTTTAAACGCTCATAGTGTTACTCTAATAAGTATAGAAACGACAGATAAAATGAAGTTATATTTAAAATAGAGAAAAAAAAGAAGAACACTAAACAAGACCACTAAACGAACTTTTATAGTTGTAATAAGCGTTTTGAATTGAATAAAATGTTAAATTAAAGCTGGAAATTAATCAAAATGATTGCTATATGCTGTAAAGTGGATTGTTGGGACACTATTTGGGACATTTTGTACTGTAACTAGTGGTGAATACCATCAAAAGTGGCAATTCGAAAGTTATACTATTATATATCTTCTTTTCATCTAAATAAAAAGGGAATCAGGAATCTTCTGTATTTGGAATAATTTTGTAGCAGTGAAATCGTAATATAAGTGCATAATAACATATTCCACTTTTCTTCATACTTCCGCAGGTTAATGCATATGGGTTCATGGGTGATCCGAAGAAGTTTACATTCCATTACTACGATAAAAAGTTTACCAAATCCCATGGCTTAACTAGTGCTTCTTACCACGACTGGAATAAAGAGAACGATCTGTGGAAACTCCTCATTAAAGAAGGCATATTTCACATGTATACTAGGAACTAATAAATAAGAGACTAGTGCTAATGTTTGGTATTCAAATCTATGAAACAAAGGTTTGAAAGTGTTTTTGGCATGCGTGCAGGATATTAAACAAATTTGGCTTGTGATATGTTTTCTGACATGGCAAATTCAACTACGCGCCCCACCTCACGCTACCCCAGATGGCCGAGTGGTCTAAGGTACTGACCCGTCGGCCGGGATAATACGATCTGCGTGGGTTCGAAGCTTGGAAATGCCTTTGTAGGTGGGAATTAATTTTCCTATCCCAAAATATTTCTATGAGGTCGGGAATCCTGCAATTATTTTCAGTTACTGTGAGGTTAGTTTATCACCGCTCGAACTTACCGGCCACCGACTGACCGTAATACAACTTCGACAAAAATACATGACTCAACACTGACACCATTCGTCACCGCAAAGATTGGCGGCCACCACGATGAATCACTCTAATTGAGTCAATAAACTTCCTTTTAAATCGCTGATTGCACTCAGGATATCTTAAGTGCTGTTTTAAAACAAGCTTGCCGTAGATCGTGATCTTCAGCATTTTGAGTAAATTAATTCAATGGTTATTAACTTTTAACTGGCTTTGTGTTAATACCAGAGAAGAAACATCTTCTCTGGATTGTAGTAATAATTCGTCGGCCGTATCACATACTGACGTATTTTCAAAATACGCATTTCGAGAAAATCGAACTTGAAAATTTAGCGATTTTCTGCCTAATCTTAATTAAAACATTATTGTCGATTATAACCTGATTAAAAGTAATGCAAATGTACATTATTTTCAATGTAATCAGAACATAACTTATTCTGCAAAAAATCAATATTAAATAAAATACGTCACTATGTGAAAAAGATTAATGACAATAGTGCCGTTCAAATGAAAAATCCGTCATGCAAATACGTCATTATGTGAAACAGTTGCGCAAATACGTCACTATGTGAAAAGGACAAAATAGCAATTTTACCGTGCAATGAAACATTCGCGCAAATACGTCGCGCAAATACGTCACTATGTGAAACGGCAAATTCTTCAAATTGCAGATACGACATACTTGGCTTGTGCAGTATAGGTGATCGGCAAATACGTCGTTATGTGATACGGACTTTTCAAGGTTTTGCAAATACGACGTAATTAAATTAATCAATATCTTACTAATTAAGCCACTTTGATGCATGTCTTTTGGTGAATATATAGAGTAGAACATAACAAACTATTAAATGTACCAATTTTCTCAAAAATGTTAAAAATGTCGAATACGTCAGTATGTGATACGGTCGACGAATTATTTGTAACATACAACCATCCACCTTTTATGAGCTAAACCTATTTTGTTTTAATAATACTGCGGTGGTAATGCTAATCATCAATAGTCCAGATATTTTATTACTGTCTTAATAACAAAAATGTTACACCCTGGATACATGTTTTGAACATGTATTCTCTTTAATAATAGTTTAAATGACAGATTAAGAAATTCCTAGTGAACAAAACTTGCCAAAATACTGATGGAAGTAGGAAATGAAATGAGGTCCGCTACTGTTCAGAGAATTATGACCCAAAACAACCTTTGGACGGTCGGGTGTTTGCAGATTGATAAGAATTTAATAGTAGTCTGCGAATAAAATATGAAATTCGCGAATTATGAAATCTACTAATTTAATATTAAATCTACGAGTTAGATATCAAATTAACGAATTGAATATGAAATCTGCGAATTTAATGTAAAATCTGCGAATTTAATATTTAATTAGCGAATTAAATATAAAATATTTAATATTAAATTCGTCACTTCATTTAATATTAATTTCATGCATCTAAAAATAATTATGTCACATTTCAGCCACCATACATCTTGGGCATCCAAGGTTGCATCTTGGATGTCGAACGTTAGGCGTATAATCTTAAACGTCGTTTGATGCTATATCGGCCTAAACGGACTGCAGCATCTATTCATTTATTGTTTCCAATTTGAGTGCTGACATATTAGAAAATGTTACCAATTAATATTCATGAGAGTGTACTTTCAACGTCCAATTTTCGAAATTGGGTGAATTTTGTTTGGCAGGTGTGAAATACATCTGATTGGGTATTTAATTACGTAACGAATAAAGGGTCTGGCATCGCGACATGGCTGACTAGTGCTGTTATATGTTTAGTTTCAATAATAATAATAATAATGATAATAATAATAATAATAATAATAATAATAATAATAATAATAATAATAATAATAATAATATTTATTTATTTATTCATTTATTTATTTATTTGGAAAACGCTTTCATAACAGCGGCACCCACCGTCTTGGTGGTGCATCCATATAAACAAAAGTTAACAAGAATTAAAAGATGATACTGAAAGTATTTACAAAAGTTAACAATACAAACAGAAATACTAAAAAGAATACTTAAAATACTAAAGTAAAAATACTAAAAGAATACTAAAGCTTACTAAGTTGGCTTGCATTCATCGTCCGCCCGTGGGTCAAATGAAGTGAGGAAAAAAGAATGAAGCAAATAAAGCCAGCATCAAAAGCCAATTGGCCCCTGGGTTGGAAGCTGAGTGCCAGCCACTTAAAACTACATCAACTGGATATATACATTATACAATAGACAATATTGTAGTCAGTGTGGTGAAGAATTAATTACTTAACGAAATCATTACGTGCCTTCCATGTTCTTTTCAGTAAAGATTTACATGTCACATCAAAACAAACATTAGCCGTGTGAACTAAGTCACTAGGAAACGTTGGTAAACATTGGGTGCAGTCACCCCCAAGCAAGATAAGTAATTTCTCATCAATGTTGCTTGTAATAAATAATTCCCATACATATAATAGACCATTCCTTTCTAAACTTTCCTTCAATCTTTTGAACTCATTAGAACGAATATCATTATACACTCGGCAAGAAAATATAAAGTGTCTAATATCTTCTATATTACTCTGACATAAATCACATAAACCAGAAGTTTTACTATTATGCCAAGAGGCAACTCTACCGTTTAGAGGCAGTGTATTTGATCTTGCCTTAAACTTTAAGCTGGCACCATAAAAATCCAAATTGTCTTGAAGATAATTCTCCAGGTTGGGCTTATTCTTAAAACGTATGTAATCACACAATGAGGATTTATTACAAGCTGTATTGTACCAACTTCTATTGTAATGATCTTGATTTGCATCTTGAAACAATTTAACGTCGTTTATTTAATTACGTAACGAATAAAGGGTCTGGCATCGCGACATGGCGGTCTAGTGCTGTTATATGTTTAGTTTCAATAATAATAATAATAATAATAATAATAATAATAATAATAATAATAATAATAATCATAATAGTAATAATAATAATAATAATAATAATAATAATAATAATAATAATAATAATTATAATTATAATTATAATTATAATTATAATTATAATTATAATTATTATTATTATTTCTTTATTCATTCGTTTATTTTATTTTCTCTGCACTTATTCTTTCTGTGCCTACACATTAGGGAGGTATATCACTCCCTCCCTCTCCTTCCCCCCTCTCTCCTTCTCCCCCTCTTGCTTAAATTTATTTTGTCTTCTTCCCGTTCCCTCCCACCCCTCCCTTCCCATCTCGATCGCCCATCCACGGGCCGCAAGCGGCCCCTCGGGCATAAACAACTGTTTAGTCGTGAAAATATATGAATGAACCCCTAATTCATATGCTGTCAGGTCAGTTACCGATTTAATGGCGGAACTCTTTTGTCTTGAACAAAAGGTACCTCTCGATGAATAGCTTATCGGCAAATCAAATCGGCACAAAAGAACAATGCGTTGTGTAATCTATTGCCCCTCTATTGTTATTAAAACCTCCTTTCTATCAGCCATCAACTATAATGTGTGATATTTTGGAATTGCCCGTTGCAGTGGCGTCGTGGTACCAACATGAAGTGAGCCCAGTCAAAGATAATTATTGGATTACATGATGCAGTCATGTCTACAGTAGAATTCACCACGACCTTTGCAGGACTTACACCCCATTAAAAGCTATTAAACCAAGATAACACTCATTGAAAACAGCTCAACTGATTAAATCAGATCTTCTCTGGTTGTGCACATGTGTCTGTTTTACCTATGCGGTATCGCAATGAGCTGGTATTATAGTTTCAGTTGGGTAACCGATTATAAAGGAAACGCAAGGTAACAATGGTATGTGGGCCTTTGTTCACGACATGAGACAATGGTCTGCTTATTGTTAACCCGCATTCTTGAAATTAGCAACATAATGATTGTTGACTTAACACGGTTTGGAAATAATTTCTTCAAATTTTTTGGTGTTATCTGTCGTTTACATATCCTTCCTAAAACACAAAAGTGCGAATACTTCCAAACACCTAAATTAGCTAAAAATTTAAGACATGTTACAAAACTATATTTTCTAGAATTTCATAGAATACTTAAAATGTAGCTTGTACCCTTTTTTTTTGTGGCATCCTTCAGAAGTGAGCGGTCCGTTACCAATATTTTCGGTCAAATCTCCATTCAATTAACACGGGGAGTTGGCTAGCTATGAGCTAGCTATGCCTTGCCCTCACTCATATTTTACCAAAGTGCGACTATTTCTGAACATCTAACCTAGCTGTAATTTTAGGTCATGTTAGTGAAATATATTTGCTAGAAGTTTGGAGAATATTTTAAATATTGGCCGGTAATTTTTCACACAGTGATGTTAACTAGGCAAATGCCTATTCGGGGCGCTGTCTTGAGCTGCTGCCACTGCTAAATGTCTCTCTCAATTTGTTGCGTTCAAATGGATATTTGTTGCCAGATCTTCATGAATTTCTACAAACTACTAGAGCTAAGGGTAGTGACAAACCTGACTGACTTTTAAAAGGATTGTAGCTGGATAAGTACTGAAATTTCATGATGAAATTATTTTCTATTTTTCCAATATTGGTACTGTGTCTGTATTTTCACATACTTGGTTCATTGAACCTATATCTCCATCACTGGATACACTCTCAAGTGGAGGGATCAATAACTTCCTCAACTGATAACTCAATCACTTGCCCACTTGAGCACCTCAAGATGAATGGAACCAGTGCACTTCAGTTATCAAATACTGTAACTACTCAGGTTCAGCCCAATGCTGGCCTACTGCAGTATAGTAGACATGAACTCATAACACTACGTAAAGGTGTTGGTAACTGGATAGCACCTACCACCTATGCTAATCTTAAGAACTTTGGCATTTTTCGACCCAGGGGTATTCGTGGTGGTGTACGCACTCGTCGTCAGACCCCAAAATTTGAAACAACAAACAGTGCTCAAGAAAACTCCTCAGAAAGATCAATACCAGTTTTGTCATCTCATAGACCCCTCTCCACTAGAACTGAACATGTTGAAAAAAGATCTGATCGGAATCTAATGATTAGAAATGCATCTAATCTTCGTCCAATAGCACGTACTAAACCATATTCCAATCTTACTGTCCATCACTGGAATGCTAACCGTATAACAAATAAAACAACAACTCTGGTTGATCATGTTATTGAGTATGATATGACTTGGTCGTAATTGGCGAGTGTAAACCCCCTGGTTATGAGTTTTTGAATTCCCCAAGAGGGGGTGGCCGAGATGGAGGCGGAATTGGAGTTTTGTACAAAAAGACACTCAATCTGATCATTTCCCACACAGGTTCCAACTCTGTGAATTTTGAACATTTCGCTGTCACATTGAAAAACTCAATCCAGTTCATTGTTATATATCATCCTCCACCATCCAAAGTTAACGGTCTTAAAACATCTGAATTTTTGGATGACATTGAAATGTTTCTTGATGAACTGTGTGTTGTTCCAGAATCGCTTGTGCTTATCGGTGATTTTAACGTACATATGGATAGGCCTGACAAGTGGGACACAAAGAGGTTTAATGATATCTTAATGACCACAGGTTTTCGTCAATTTATTGACAAACCCACCCACAAGTCGAATCATATCCTTGATTTACTTATTACAGGGGAAACTGATGATCTTATTCAAGTACACGACGTCCATCCTGAGTTTTACTCCGATCACCACATAATTACTTGCATTGTTAAGTGTGCCAAACCTCCTCCGTTGAAGATTGTTACAAGTTCTCGTCCTTATGGGAAACTGGACCCTGATTTGTTCAATCAACTACTTATAGATCGCTTGGTTGATTTCCCCTACGAATCTGATGACCCCAATGTCTTGGCTGAGGCTTATGAGACTATAACGTCATCTGTCCTCGATGAAGTGTGTCCAGTCGTTACTAAAGAGCGTACCATTAGGCCGCAGTTACCTTGGAGACGCAAACGCAGAAGGTTTGAGCGAAAGTGGCGGAAAAGTCGGAAGGAAGAAGATTATGAAGCTTTTCAGACCCAGAAAGAACTTGTTAATAAATCAATTGTCACAGCTAAAACCGAGTACTTTTCGGATAAATTTTCTAACGCTAACGCAAAGGATATGTATGCAACAATCAATGGACTTCTGAATAAATCAACAAAAGCTCTTCCTGCTTTGGAATCCAAATCTGAAAAAGAAATGGCGGATGACTTTCTATCATTTTTTTATATCTAAGGTTGAGAAAATCAGAGCTAATGTTGATTTTGTTGATCAGGGAACATCACTGATCCTAATCAAGTTATTTGTACAAGTCTGCATGGCTTTGAATCTCTAGAAACAGGTGATGTTGAGAAGATTGTTATGAAGTTCCCCAGTAAGACCTGCTCCTTGGACACACTGCCCACCTGGCTAGTCAAGGACAATTTGGCTATTTTACTACCTATAATAACCAAGGTTGTTAACAGTTCTCTGTTTTCTGGAACATTCCCTGACACTCTTAAGCAATCTATAATAACACCTGTTCTAAAGAAATCAAACCTTGATCATAACATTCTTAAGCACTACAGGCCCGTGGCCAATATCAAGTTCTTGTCAAAGGTCATCGAGAAAGCGGCGTCATGTCAAGTAGGTAGCCATATAGACAGGAATGATCTGGGCGAAAGAAATCAGTCTTCCTACAAAAAGTTTCATAGCACGGAAACTGCTCTGCTAAAGGTGGAGAACGACCTTCTCCAGTACGTTGACAACAGCAAGACTGTACTGTTGGTGCTACTTGACATGTCGGCTTCCTTCAGAGGCTTAGAGATAGGTTTGGAATGTGTGATTCCGTTGTTTCCTGGTTTCGATCTTATTTCGAAAACCGTACCACCAGGGTGTCCATAAAGAATGCCTTATCCAATGAACACGTCCTCACTTATTCTCTGCCTCAAGGGTCTATCATAGGTCCTCAAGGATTTATATTGTATATTTCACCAATAGGGGATATAATTCGCCGTCATAATATTAGTTTTCACTGCTACGCAGATGACATCCAATTATAGGCTGCTTTTGATCATAAAGTCCCCGGGGAGTGTGAACGGACATTGGCTCGTATTACCAATTGCATATCCGATCTTAATATGTGGATGTTGCGCAACAAACTGCAATTGAACCAAGAAAAAACAGAGTTTTTTGTTGTTGCGGGCCCAAGAGTGTTAAATTTGGTGTCTGATATCCAACTGAAGCTTGATGGTAAAACAATTGAGCCTTCAATCTCTGTTAAGAACCTGGGTGTAACCTTTGATGGTTCAATGAACATGTCCATCCATATTAGTACCCTGTGTAAAACTATCAAATTCCACATTCGCAATCTGTGTCGCATACGCCGTTTTATTTCTCAGGAAGCCTGCCATCATGCCGTTAGAGCACTTGTCCTGTCCCGCATAGACTATGCTAATTCTCTTTTGTTTGGTGCTCGTGAAGCCGACCTCAAACAGCTACAACGTGTCCAGAATAAGGCGGCCAGGCTAGTTTTTGCTTGTGGACGGGACAGATGCTCTGCGGATCTCCTGAACTCCTTGCACTGGCTTCAAGTGAAGGACAGAATAAAGTTTAAAATATTGTTGTATGTCTATAAGTGTTTGATGGCTCCACCATATTTATGTGACCTGCTTACCTTGCTCAGCGACACGGTAACGCACGAAAATAGGCCCAGACTCCGCTCCTCTTCAGATACAACAAGGCTCTTGGTTCCACGATCAAATAAGAGAGCTGGTGATCATTCGTTTGCTGTTGCCTCTCCACGGCTCTGGAATGAGTTGCCTATCCAGTTGAGGGAGGCGGTGTCTGTGCCTGCTTTCAAGCGTTTGCTTAAAACACATTTGTATTAATGTTTGTTGTTTTTGTTTCTTGCTTCATTTTTGCCTGTATATTTTGTAAGGCGCTGTGCTCATTGTTAGAGCGCCATATAAGTGTTGATTAATAATAATAATAATAATAATAATAATAATAAATGCCTATACCTCTAACATACACTATTTGTAAAGGTCGCGCGTCAATGGTGAGAGCATTGTGTATAGGAAAACGGACAGTAACTGCAGTATGATTGGATGTGAACTAATAGAGGGCGTATTCACCTCGATGTGCGCTACTCCACTATACGTTTCAGACAGTAGAGGACACGGTTCACGAGACGTGCAGTAATGTCAGCCCTACATGTAGGGCTGACATTATTGACAATAATGATAGACGGTTATCAATTACATAGTATAATTGCAAAGTACATAGTCGATTTTTATTCGGGCTTTCGCAAAACTGGTAGCTCATTCCAAAATCAGAATTGTTCAGTATTGAAGTGAGTCATTATAACTATGCCATTCATTCAATAATATAAGCCGACGTATACTTTACTTTTTCTGTCACTAATTATATAAACTTTTTTCATAACCATTTACTAGTATTTTGATAATAAACATCATCATGATTTAAAGCCATATTATAACATTTGCTGATGAGGACGCCCAAATATCAACTATGGCATAGTCTAATAATTTCCCTTCAGTGGTGTGATATCCTATAGGTGTAAGTTATTGAAATGACCAGCTGTGATTCGTCTATGGTGACATTTGCCAATGGTGTAGTGTCTTAACTAGGTAGACCTGCGTGAAACAACACAATGAAATGGTATCTAAGATGTTGTGCTTTAACCGTGAAAGCGACTGCAACGTTGAATTTTTGAAACATTCATTCCTAAAAGAAGAAAAAACCTCAGTGTACATTTTTCATCATCGCGTCGACACAAAAAATCCGTTTCTACACACATTAATGTTTACACGGTTGTTAGCAATACCATGATAACTTGTTTCACGGTTGTTTGATGTGATCATTTATTATTTTTTTTAACAAAACATTATTATAATGTTCAATTCTAGACCTGAATAATACCAGCTATGACACAAATATTAACTGAATATACACATCTATTTTGTAGCAATTTTAACATAGATTTTCGTTTCTATATCATATTATTCATCTTTTTCTGCTTTTTTGGGGTAATTTTTATTCAATAAACTGTACATTTGTGTGCAAATTGAGGGCGCTATTTGCATATTTTTAAAATTTAAATTAGCCAAATAATATGAGTTATTCCTTGCATTTCATGACAAAAAGTTTTTTGAAAATTCCCTTGACATTTTTTCGTCTGTTTGCTGTTTTTCTAATACCAGTTTACAAGTTTCAACCCCTTGTAAAGATGCAGACTAGATTTTAGATAAATAGCGCCATCATTGTTAAACATTTCTTTAAAATTACTTAGTTTTATATGCCAACAGACAACCGCGGTTTCAAGTTGACATGTTTTCCGTATTATTCAAAGCCTAGAAACGACAAATAATCTAAGTTTACCAAATAATACGTACCGTTAAAGGTTAAATTGAATCACTTTTATACGTAGCAGTGACATATTAGGCAAAAAAATTGGCTTTTCTCTTTTATGTATGTGCTATGCCTTTGTGTGTAGGGTGGGGGTGTGTTGGTGTGTGTTTAGTCCACATTTTTTTGTTTGCCATTTGCAGCCACATTTTTCTTTCTTGTATTAATATATATCTAAAAAGGCCCAGCACATAGGGATACACACGAGCATGGCTTTCACATACATACATAAGTTGTAACAGGGTAGGTTGTAACATCGCATTTTTCTTGGTTCCAAAAGGTCTAGGTCATATGAAACGGTTTGACTACACAAACGAATCTGTAATACATCTACGTACAGTTTCTACCTGGATACACCCGAGTACCGATCGTGGAAACCTTTTGGATATGCTACTGTGAATGATAGTGCTGACTACATAACTATACCAGGATACTCCCTCAGCTGTCATAGAGACAGCCTACATCCAACAGAGGAGGGTATCGCCTTATATCATGACAGTGCTCTTGATCCAGAGGACTTGGAGCTGATGTGGTTCTCAGTGACAATGACGTCACAGAAAATACTCTTTGCTGCTATCTATAGACCACCTGGTAACATCATCAGCTATCTGAACTCCATCACCTCGTCAAAGTTTTTTGAATTCAATGTACAATCAGTAGTTCTTCTTGGCGACTTCAATGTCCACCACGAAGAATGGCTTGGCAGCCGTACAACATATGCTGCTGGACGTCGCACACTTAAGATGTGTAATGCTCTTGGTCTATTTGTCAAAGAACCTACCCGGGAAGACCAGATTCTTGACTTGGTCATCACTGATCTTGATGCAACCTGCACATTACATGCAAGATCACGGCCCAGTTCATTTTAAACTAAACCTGCCGCTGTACAGAGATAAACCCTACAAGCGTAAAGTGTGGCAGTACGACAAGGGTGACTACTGGGGAATGTGAGGTTTTCTTGCATCTGCAGACTGGTCTCTTGCGCTCCAATCTAATGACCCAGAAGAAGCTTGCAGCAACATCATCATTATCATCAGTGATGCTATGGAGATTTCATACTCAGCAAAGCTCGTTATCAAGAAGAATGGAGACAAGGTACGGTTTGATGACCACTGCAAACGAGCAGCATTTTAGCTTCATTACTCTGGTTTTCATAAGTTTACTCTAATGTTATTGTAGCATTACTTATTGATAAATCAAGTAACATTAATTTCAGGAAGGTCATTGGCCTTAAATCCTGCCCCAGCCATGTTACAACCTACCCCACCGGGGTAAGTTGTAACACCCAACTTTTATCTACTCCCCTTTAGCTGTGACAATAAAGGATTCTTCAACCGAAGTTGAACCAGGAAATAATAATGTTTTATCCCGTCACAGAAATTCTAGCTGTGACCAAAAATAGGCCTAGGCAAATTGTTTTAACCAGCCCCGGTCTACATGTAGCTTTCTATCTGATGGTACTCATATGACATGTATCATGTACCATACATAACTAGTACTACAGGTGCTACACCCAAAATTGAAGCATTTCCAACCCTAAACAGTCGGTTAATCCACTCGAGTTTCATATCAAAACCTTTCTATGTGACAAGTAACATGTTTTTTACCTAAAATAATATTCACTGCACAATAGAAATCGAGGGTGACCTTGATCAACGCGAGCTCTGTGGAGTCATGCTAAAAATAGATCGTATAAAAAACGTAGTATACGCAAAGTCTACGCTTGGTCGCATTTCACTGTAATGCGAATTATGCTGTGGCATATTGGCTGTGACTAAGACTAGCGGACCCAGCGACGACCCGGCGAATTATCGAAGGGACTGGAATTGGCTTCTGATTTAGGGGTACCCATAGTTTTTTGTATGCGGCAGGACCAAATTTAGGTCTATCATTTTTAGATGACCATTAGGGAAAATGTACAGTCAATAAACCCGAGGACATTTTTTTAATAGCGTAGCGCTATTTCGTAGAGTGACGGTGGGAACAGGGCAGGTTTGACAGCAAAACCCAGAAAAACTTGATTGCACGCAGGAAAGGAACCAAAAATAGTGAAAAGACGGAATAAATAAAAATTCACTGCGGGTTCGTGGAAGCACCTACAACTTCAAAAAAATAATTTTAGAGATAAGGAATATCTCACGGTCATATAGACTTGGACATAAAAATTCTGAGTTCACTACTTCGAAATTGACGGCGATTTAAAGAAAAATTGGGCCATTTAAAACCAGTTTTCTGTTGCGTTTTGAATAGCACAAGTCTGCCGTGGATTCACTGATTTTGACATGTTACTAAACGTTTTGATATGTAACGCGTTGTCATCCGTACTGTTAGCTGTTCAGGATAGAAATTATCTCCGAATTTAAATCTTCACTGAACGAGGTTGTTTATATGACTCGATTTAAATTTCCTCCCACGTTCTTGAACCTTCACGCTTATTGGTCTAATCGATTGTGCGTATTCAAAATTTCGAATACACGTATTAATACACGTTATGACTCTAATGACCGTTGGACCAGAAACAGGAAAACTGATAACGCTATATGACCATGACGTTCATAGTTATACTTCGAAGTACTTTCAATTGTTTAATGCATGTTTATACGTATACGTGTGGTTTATACGTCAGCACCTCTGCTTGTTTTTGTTCAACACGTGTTGTTCTATGACAATAATTTTATTGCGAATGAATTTAATTTGTGTTGCTAATTTTTCTGTCGGATGATGAAGAGGAAAAAGCAATACATAGTTCTCCTTGGAATGACTGTTTTAAGCTTATGCCTTATTCAGATTTATTTAAGCGAATATACAAGTGCGTTTTCACATAGCGTTCGAAAGAGAATCAGGTAAGATTTATTATGCTTTCAGAGGTTTATAGGTTTATTTTATTATTTATTTATTTATTTATTTATTTATTTATTTATTTATTTATTTATTTATTTATTTATTTATTTATTTATTTATTTATTTATTTATTTATTTATTTTTATATTTTTATATTTATTTATTTAATATACATGTATAACATATTAGCTATGTAGTGTAGTAGTAGTGTAGTAGTGTAGGCATTGAAATAAGTGTACGACTTACTCTGTTCAAAAGTATTTGTATATGAAGAGCTGAAATGCAAAAGGGCTTACGTCCACCCCTGACAAAAATTGAGATAGCACCAGTTTTGCATACAGTGTAACTAGAGCTACCCAATGATACCATTCTTTTGTTGCAAAAAAGCTTACATCCTACAGTAATAGCCCATTGAAATGTAAGTTGTTTTGCAAAAGGGCTTACATCCAATCCACTTGAGTTGCAAAAAGGCTTGTATCCATGAACACTGCCCCCTATTGAATAAGTGACCTATTAACCAATTAGAGATCGAGTTTGATATCATATGACTGGTCAGCTGGTCATTGTATTGATTGTTTATGTCCATTACACACACACACACCCCCACCCCACCAGCTATTGCCCTGTGCGTGTGTGGTGTTTGTTTACTTAGATTTTACCACTTTTCTAATTAAAAAGTATTAATTAATACTGGTTTGAAGATGTCATATTTCCTATAATATCAAAATACTATTCTTTAGGTCTTAAACTTTATAACTTTTGTATGGTAACTAATAATAAGAAACCAAGTTGTAGGCCTATAAAATTAAAAGAACAATTTTAATGTTTCCTATAATATCAAAAAACTATTTTGCAGGTCTTAAACTTTATAACTATTTTATATTGTATGCCTAAATAATATTAATAAGAAACCAAGTTTTAGGCCTATAAAAATAAAGTAACAACATTTTAATGTTTCCTATAATATGAAAAAAACTATTCTGCAGGTCTTTTAAAACTTAATAACTTTTGTTTGCTGTATAACTATTAATAAAAAATCAAGTTGTAGGCCTATAAAATTAAAATAACAAAATTTTAATGTTTCCTATGAATATCAAAAGACTTCTGTATGATAACTAATATTAAGAAACCAAGCTGTAGGCCTATAAAATTAAAAGAACAATTTTAATGTTTCCTATGATATCAAAATACTATTTTGTAGGTCTTAAACTTTATAACTATTCTATATTGTTTGCCTAATAATATTAATAAGAAACCATGTTGTAGGCCTATAAAAATAAAGCAACAACATTTTAATATTATATTTCCTATATTATATCAAAAAACTAGTATGGAGATCTGTTAAAACTTTTTAACGTTTGTATGTTGTATAACTAAATAATAAGAAACCAAGTTGTAGGTCTTTTAAAACTTTATTTTTAACCATAAAATTAAAATAATACAATTTTAATGTTTCCTATAATATCAAAAGACTATTCTTTAGGTTTTATTTTATAACTTTTGTATAACTAAATAACAATTTTGTATGCCTTTAACTAACATTGTAATAACAAGATTCACTTTAAATTAATAATGTATGACAACCATACACCACATTATACACATTACTGGTATTGTTATGTAAATTAAAGGTGGAAGTATAACAATGCTGTGTTTCAATGTCCTTTTGTTTCCTTGTTGCTATGCTACCCACTTCATGTTCATCAAGGATGTAGGTGATCAAGTTTAAGGACCTATAGTTCTAATTTTCATCCAGGTATCCCGTTATGATTAGAATGGATTCTTGTTCAAGCTTGAAAAATAATATTAATGATTTAAAATAATTGTTATTAATTTATACAAAAGTGTAGAATGCCAATGTGACTAACCTTAATCGGCATTTGGTTTTTGATGGATATGTGCGTTTATGAAATGTCATGGCTATTACTGTTATTTTTTTAATTTTATTAATAATTATTATCATTAATAATAATTATTATTATTACTCTGCGCCCCCCCCCCGCCTTCAAAATAATTGGGGGGTGGGGGCGAGGGGCTTTGATTCCTTCTATCATAGTCAAAATGGTGATTCCTTCAAGCACAGGCCTACTTGTATGCCTGGTTATAACAGGTCAAGTACATGCATGTCATATTGGTTCCATCAACTTAAATCATCAAACTATGGCAGCCCCTCCCCAACCTACCCCCCCAATCCAGAGTGGGAAGAGTTTGACCAAAATAGTTTGGTTATATTGTCTAGGGACTAGTTGTAACTATTGCTAACACCAGTTACTCAAAATTGTGTAAAACATGCTCGTATTACCTCAAATATTATAGGCCTACATTGTAGTAATCCAAAAAAAAATGTGCACCCCCCCTATTTTTGACCAAGGATGAGATTAAGAAACAAAATATGTTTTGATGTACTTTATGTATTAATTATGTCATGTGTTTGAAAAAATAAAACCAACTTGAGTCAATAAATTGCTTTATTATGTAATTTTTTGGTGACTTGTGTTGCAAAAAGGCTTACATCCATGATTTCCATCGATTTGTGTAGCAAAAAGGCTTACATCCACATTTCTGAAATTTTTAATTACCCAAATTAATTACAAAAACATATCACTGATTTGCCAAAACGTGTTTTTATATCAGTATTTACATGCTTTATCTTACCATACCCATAATAAATTTATTACATTAAAAAAAAATTCAAAACAGTTTTTTGTGTTTTTCTCAGAACCAGAAAAAGTGGATGTAAGCCCTTTTGCAACTCAGCTCTTCATATTTTCTGTGATTGTTTACATGTTAATTGCGTTCAAACGGGAACGTTTATAGCACTTTCCTGATTATGTACGAGCAAACTGAATAATATAATATAATAGGGATCAGCTACTTTAGTTTTAATATCGCTATGGCCTATTAATTATAAACATACAGAACCACCTATGGTTCAATTGTCTTTATAACATGTCGGATCATGATCCTTTTAAACATATGAGCGTTATGTTTAAACACGTTAGAAGAGCGAATGTACTAAATGAGTATAGTTTTCATATCACAGCAGAAAGCAAGGCATCTAAACTGCACCTTTTGATCCTGTACTTTCATCGCACTTTAATATCCGCACCTGTGTGTTGCTTGTACAATGTACAACAATGTACAATGTACAATGTACAATGTACAATGTACAAACAATGTAAACAATGTAAACAATGTAAACAATGTAAACAATGTACAATGTAAACAATACAACTTACAACATGTACAATGTACATGTTGTAAGTTGTATTGTTTACCCTGACTGATCCTGTTTGCCCCGCATAGGCAGGCAGGTCTATGCCCAAAGTTTTTTCTCTGGTTTATCTGCCTAAAAGCGGCCCAAAATAAGACTTGCAGCGAGAGTCTATTGCGTGGTAGTACTTGAATCAGAAGATGCTGCCGACAAGGCCGGGCGACAAGACTACCAAATTCGGCTAGGAGAAAGTTACAATATCTTTCACATTTCGGTTTAATCTCTTTGAGTCTGGCTTTCATTCATTAATAATCAAAATATAATCACTCTGTGAAAGATGTATTTCGGGTATGTATTGTTCTAATCACGCACCGTTTCGGCTCGTATAGTGGAACAATTCACCCCACCACACACCCAAACACTGAAGTCGATTAATTAAAATAGTAATACGTAACTGAACTTTTAAAACTATTAATGATAATGGAAGTTGTTCCGTTTTCATTCACCTTTTTCAGGTTGTTTTCGAAAGGCTACAAACACGATTTGCAATTTCAGAAGAAATACAACGTGAGTGAGTTCAGTGAAAAATGAAATGCATTTGTCGAAGTAAGGCTAAAATTAAATGCTATAAAGTATGTCTCAAAGTCCATGGCAGTTTCAAAAACGAATGCGGAATGATTTTTTTAAGCTTTTTATTTTTTTTTTTGAAATTCAATTAAGATGTCCTTTTCAAGTGTTCAAAGGTACACAGCAGGAAATTGTGGTTGATTTGCATAATTGAAGTATAAAATATCGATTGTTTTTAATACATAAACAATGTGAGTATCGAATCAAGTAACTTTTCTTCCAAATTTGTCTCAGAATTTGATTCTACGGCGAAAAAATAAACTAAACAAACATAAATAAACCAAAATAAAAATGAATTTGCCGTTTCAGCTGACATGGACGCGCTAAGAAAAACGAACGCACGCGTGGGCTTTAAGACATAGCAGTTTTTTTAGCCTAAGGAGACACCAAAATCAAATAAGAATAGTAATAAAAATAAATATGCAAAATGTATAAAATGTAATATATTATTATCAAAAGAGCATTATGTTATGAGTGATAAACTATAAGATAAAACAAAAAAATGATAGTTATCTGTTACTTATGTTTATAAAGCTAGCTACATCAGCTCAAATAGGAAACAGGTGTTACTGAAATTCACTGTTTGATTATATAGCAATAGCACATTTTATGGCCCATTCTGCGATTTGCTCTTTCAGAAGATCATAAAATCGTAAAAATAGTCAAAATCCATAAGTCGAAGCCGTCTATTATAGAAAAAAAAGACATTCTACCAAATATGACCCATTTTTTCTCAGGTATATTTATAGTCAATTGTCCAAAGGTTCACATGGCAATTTCGGTAAAATTAGTCACTGATAATAGTTTTGTAAAACTCAAATGCTCATGATTTCCATTTCGTGGACGAATTTAATTTGGATAATTTTGCCTAAATTGTCATATTTCAACAATGAAATTTTTTGACAAACATTTTCAAAGACAATTCAGAATATGTGAAAATGCTGACCGTTGACAATAAATAACGTGAGAAAATAAAAGGTCACATCTGGTTTCCGCTTTAATTGGGACACCCTGTATTGCTTGTTTTTTCTTCATATATCGCAAGATAAAGTCGCCGAATTCGACATACAGAGTGGATAATCAACAACGCAATATAAGCAAGGTAAGCAGTACACACCGAACATAATCATAACACATTCAGGGCTGGTAATTTACATGTTTTATGCAATAGCCATGGTATGTATGGTAACCAAATATAAAATTCTTGGTCGTTTTGCGGTGGAAATATAGAACAAAATGAGGCCATATACTGTTGAAATATCTTTTGTTCATTTCGAATGATTTTATATAAACGAAGTACAGTATAGATATGCCATTGCTGTAAAACGACATAACTATTATCTAGTGTATTATGTGCGGTTGTCCTAGAGACCGCCATTACACAACACTCTATTAAACGATAAATCTGCTCTCCATCTGATAATGAATATTATTATTATGGGAGGCAAAGTTCATCATTCAGAGGATCGCTTAATCGTAAAAAAATTAAAATCCAAAAGTTGACGTCGTGTACAAGCTGTATCAACATAATTTGTACCCATTAGTTTTCATTTATAATGTCTGAGCCTAACACGTCAAAATTCAACATAAGATCCAAATAGTTTGTAGATTAATAATTGTAATACAGGTCATAAAGTACACATTCTCGACATTTCAAGAGTATCCACTTGTTTATTAGGAAGAGGCAGGCTTTTCAATAAACATAAAAATTGATGGATACCAATTATTTTGATACACCCTGTATTAAAGAAAAGTATAAGACATTCTACCCACTTTGACCCATTTTTTCTCAGGTTTAGTCAAAAGCTTTACATGGCAATTTCGGCAAAATGATTCAATTCAAACTTATCTATGCTATCGGTGTATCAATAAGTTAATTTTGGTCATGACCTACTCCACGTTCTTCTGTGACAGTGCATCATAGAGCAATTGTCAGGATTGTGATTATTCTGGTAATGAAAGCTGTATTTCAGATTAGTTGATTATTTGTAACTAAAAACATCCATGCGACTGTTAGGGATGAAATCAAAACTCGACCGGTTGTTAAACGCTGGTTCTGTCCGGTTTCGTCCGATTTCTATTGTTCCAAATAATGGAAACCGGACGGAACCGGCGGAACCGGCGGCCAACCGTCAGTAGAGTTTTGTTTTCATCACTTAGTTGCCAACATTGCCAATAATGTTCAGAAAACTATATTTTGAGATTTATTTGAAATTGGAGCAGAAATCATTCTAACACAGATCTAATCAGAGTTAATACTTCTGTACCAATCAAGTACATTGTTTCTGTGTTTCTTTAATATATTATTTCATTATTTTGAAACTTATAATAGTGATGTAAGGTGTAGTCCAATAAAAGCCCAACGACAACTCAAATACCAACTCAAATATAAACGCTCATGATTTCCATTTGGTGGACGTATTTAATTTTGAAAATTTAGCCTAAATTTTCATATTTCAACAATGCAATATGTTATATCACGATTTTTTGACAAACATTTTCAAAGACAATTTCCGAATATGTAAAATTGCTGACCGTTGACAGCTGGTTTCCGCTTTTATTGGGACACCCTGTATTGCTTTTTTATTATCGCAAGATAATGCCGCCGAATTCGGCATACGGAGTGGATAATACACACCAAGCATAATCATAACACTTTTAGGGCTGACAATATACATGTTTAATGCAATAGACATGATATACATGTATTGTGATCAAATATATAAATCTTGATCGTTTGGCGGTGGAAATATATCAGAAAATCGCTGAATTGGCCCATAAGGGTATTGGATCAGTTCTGCGTAATTATAGATAACCAGGGGATTCATTCTATCGTTATCAATATATTTTTGTAATTGATCAAAAGACGACGTTAATATCAATTTTGAATTTAGGTTCAATCCGTAAAGATTGCAACCCTCGTCCTTTTTTAAGTCAAGGCTGCTTTCACTGTTATGCAGCTGTTGTTGCAGCTATTTCACATAAGATAATGTTCAAAAACTCTAGAAAAGGAATGAGGCCATATAGACTGGTTCTATTTTGGAAATATGTGCTTATTTAAGCATCTACCGGTAAGTTCGCATAAAAGTTGGCAACCAAATTATTTTGATTAATTCCGGTATGCTGAATTCAAATATTTATTTTGTCTGCCAAGCTATATTGGAACTCCGTAACCCTAACAAATGAACCCAACCCCCCTACATGTTCAAGGGGCAAAAATTAAAAATGCCCCATATTCACTATAAAACATGTCAAATTATTCGTCTAGGCTTGAGGATCACAAAAATGTAACATATTTGCGCGTAGAACATAATCAGAAGGTCCAGGGGCGAAAAATTAAAGTTGCTCCGATTTTAGTAAAAATGGATGCAAGCTGTTCCTTAAGGTCAAGGGATTCAGGATTAGAATAGTTTTTTACTATCTGAGATCAGACTATTCTTTTTCTGAAACCTCTTAGTTAGGCAAATAATTTGCCACAAATTTTACGAAAATGTGCGCAACTTTAACTTTTGACGTGACCCATACACAATAATTATCAAAACGGCCTGTGACCTTTTCTGCATCATAACTTCTTAACGATAGTTCGTACATGCATTTCATTACATTACATCACATTAAATTTCTGGAATCCATGGGGCAAGACGCGTAATTTGATATTTGAAAGCATTATTGGAATAAAATTGAATTTTGCCCCCTATGCGATCTCATGGGGTCATTTGGGGGTCTATTTGAAGATCACGGTCTCAAAATATTGCATGGTAGACAACAAATTAACAAAAATAAGCTGGTTGCCAACTTTTACGCAAACTTGCCGATAGGAACGCGATTTTTTTGTGCAAAATAGAACCAGCCTAATATACTATTGAAATATCTTTTGCTGATTTCGAATGATTTTTTATAAACGAAGTAAAAAAAACCGCAATGATTTATAGTGCGGTACGCACATGCACAACGCCTAGACGTTGATCCACAATCCTCAGCACACTTTACATGTTGTCGCTGACCACTACGGCCCCACATCATTCCATAAACCATTTAACAACAAATCAGGGACTTTGCTGCTACAAGAGCGCACACCCTAGACATTCCACAAATAACCATCACAACCAGGATCATATCCCCGAGTTTCGTACGGGTTACAACGAGACAATTAGCAGTAAGTTCCTATCGAGCTAACTCAATTTTTCCACGAGTGCATACTAGGCACCGCCATGGTTCGAACCCGCAACCTCTCGCACCATAGTCGAACGATTGAGCTAACTTCACTGCCTAGATATACCATTGCTGTAAAGGGACATGACTAATATCCAGGGTATTGATACCGCCACTACAAAAAAAAAGGATATCTTCTAAAATGATATAGATATGCTCTTCAGCTGTTTGTAACGGGGAATTATTATTGCTGGAGGCAAAGACTTTGATATAGATATAGTTCAGCAGCTTATATATTTATTTAAACTACAATAGTGTGTATTTAAAGTGGCAAATTTGATGATAATAGCCATTTTTTATCCCCTTCATGTGTGCTACAAGTTAATATAGACTATGATCCATGGAAGACCATGCTTCCTTTGCGTTCATTAAGGTTTAATAGAAAGTTTAAAAAGGGCTCAAATCGCAATTATCTTGCCCCATATTCGCTGCATCACTTCGCGTCATGATCAATTGAATCCAGATACATGCGTCATGAACTTTAATAATCTTTACTCATTTTGTTTCAGCAATGCACCAGCGTAAGACACAAAATGGCCAGTAGCAAGGCGCTTAATGGAAAATATAATGCAAAGGTTCCCGTATTGCTATTACCTGAACATGTCACCAAATTTGAGTACAACCGTCTGAAGAATTATCGAGATATGATGGGATGGAAATATAGTAAATATGAATGTATGTGAAGTTTATAAATAACTTGCTCTCCTATTTAATTGTACAAAATAATGATCATATGTGATGCGATCAAGCAAAATCAGTCGGAACTCGGAAATATAAAATTTTCAGTTTCTTATAGGATAGTAAAAAACATTTACAAATCTGAATTCTGCAGAAAACCCCTTTGAAATTGAACAACCAGTTCCAAAGATATGAGCAATTAAAGAGTTTCCAAAACAACAGGAAACAAAAGAAAATATTTCCTTTGTATGGCTGTATCTCAAAATCAATATTTCGGAGTTATTTCCGACTGATTTTGCTTAATCGCATTACTGTTACACTGCGTGACTACTGACATTACAATCTCTGAGTATACTAATGTGATATTTACTCCGCAAGATATACACGTGCGATATACTCTTTTCATGTTCATAGGAAGGACCCTGTGCGCAGAAAATAGGGACAGAATTTAGAATAACAAAGGAACAAGCTCTGAGATCCAGCATAAAAGCCACAAAACGTGAAATTGTCTAATTTGCATAACAAGGCATAACTTTTTTTTAAAAGCCAACGCCCTTTATATCAATTTTGTGTAGTTCTGGTTTCTCATGATGTTATAAAACGAAACTGACCAACAAAAACACACATTTAGTTGCTGACTATACTGCGATGCTGAAGCAATCATATCAATACAACCCTCCTGAATTAAAAACTAATTATGTAGTAACCGTCCCCATTAGTTTTCAGTTTTATTTGCTCATCTTCTTCATTTGTTTTCAGTTATTAAAAGAACGATGGCTCTTCTGAATACTACCAGTAATCAATTCCTATTTGACGATTTACTGGTTAATGACACTGTTGCTAACGGAACTTGTACACGCTGTGCGGTAGTAGGGAATGGAGGGATATTGAACGGGTCGAATATGGGCCGTGAAATTGATTCGCATGACTACGTGTTTAGGCAGGTATTCTTTTTGTCTTTTAGGTCTTAAACTAAAGCGCATTCACACCCTCACACGAGAATAGAGGGATTGCGATAGTCCTAGTCCGCGCGGTCCGTGCATTCATACGGGCGGTCATACATGCGTTCATGCATGCGTACATATCGCTAGTCTTGATTCTAAGCTGGATTGTTCTTCATCGTCAAGCCGGTGTCGGTAGAATTGGAAAGGTGGTGGTGCTAGTATCCCTTTGGGCACGGTGCTTTGCCCGTTGCTATCTTTAGCATACATTAATGACATACCAAACAATCTGAAATCAGAAGCGTCGTCTACCGCCAAATTGTGAATGACATTGATCATATCCTTCGTCAAGATGACCTAAACGCTGGTAAGTGGCAAGAAGACTGACAAATGAAATTTAACACCAAAAAGCATTTTGTCATGCCCGGTTAACTCAAATCAGAAATCCCAAAAAGTATAGTTACACGATTAGAGCACGCATATTGGAGAAAACAGACAATCATCCATATCTCGGTGTCAAACAAGCTTTCATGGTCAAAACACATAAACAACATAACATCAATAGATCCACAGGCTTCATTAGAGGTAACCTATACTCCTACCCCAAATCAGTGTTCCTAGTTAAACCAATATTCGATCGAGTATGCTAACACAGTTTGGGACCCGCACCAAAAATGCCCCATAAATAAATTGGAGAGGATCCAAATCCAAAAGAGATACAAGACTCACTACAAATACTTTTAAGAAAGACTGTCACAAGTATTCTTATCTCACCAAAACAGTCTTCCGTATTCTATTCTATTCTATTCTATTCTTCTATTCTATTCTATTCTATTCTATTCTATTCTATTCTATTCTATGTGATATGGTTATGCCGTCAAAGCAACGAATTCCGACAGATAGACCTGATTCAAAGCTAGGAACCGTGTCCAAGTGAAGACAAAGAAGACATACCAGCACAAGACGGTCAGACCTAAATATGCCAAGTGACACTCCAACTGATAGTGAGACTAGGTTCCTGTGACCAGTCATTGTCCTTAATGACAAGCTCTGTTCAGCTGACTCTAGCTTAAGGCCTAAGTTAAGGGTCTGATAGATGCTGGTTAATGTAGGGGCATTGACTTGGCACGCTTGTTTACGCCACTCATACCAGCTGTTCCTAGTAGGATGGAGTGTCTAATCTCTGATGATGGTTTAATTAAATCTACCTCAGGTAAGCGGGACGGTTGGGTACCCTTAAAACCGACTTAACCCACCAGAGTCTGGTCCTAAGTCCAGAGACCGAGAATTGTTTGATGCCTACCCAAGACCAGGAGATATGCAGCTCAAGAAATACCTACCAAGACACCTTCAAAGAGACATTATAATGGAGTGAAATAAGGGTGAAATAAGGCTCCGAAGGTGACTGCGCTGGTGCTCTACCAATGAATTACTTCTCTGCTAAATGTGTGCTGTTTTAAAGAGGACTTGTCCAGGAAAATAGTCTTATTTTTCAAATTTGTGGCAAAATGCAAAATCACCAATTTTCTTCATATTGTGTCAATCAATGATACTTTAGGGTGATGTATCAAAAATAACATTTATAGTGACACCAGCTTCTTGTTGCCATGGAAACGGCTAATTGTTCTTTTCCCCTTAAATTGAGTGATTTTGGCAAAATTATGTGTAAAATTTTCTGTCAATTCGATATCATTATGGAAGAAAGTTAGAGCGTGAGGGTAGAATTTAGGTCAAGGTCTTGTCTGTGTTTCAGGGCCTAAATGGGAACTGAGGGCCTTTTGTTTTGGGAGATACCACATTTTCTAAGAGGGGTGTTTTTTATTATTTTGAAAAGTACATAAAACGTATGGTTGAAACGGTTGTAAGTATCATGCCAACGCTTCCAATTCAACAAACTTTTGTTTCCTGGAAGATTAAAGTATGCTTGAAGAATTTATAGAAAAAATGGTTTGGGGAAATCAGCTGTATGCTCACAGTGTTTCTAGAAATTTCCCTATTTTTACAATCTCTTATTTGTTTATTTTGCCTTCATTTGTAATATAAGCATTGGGAAAATTACAATTATTGGAGATTGTAAGCCTAATGTATTGCAAATATATATATGAGATTACAGAAATATCAAAATGCTGAAAATACAGTGTTTTTATAGTATTTTGGTTTTAATCATTCATTTTTAGTTCAAGAAAAATTAGGTCAGGGATAATCTTACTAGTAGAGAACAATTTTGCATAACAAAGTATTTTGGTAGCATTTGACAATTTATAAGATATTAATGAATAAAAATTTCTCTAAAAAACGAAATGTGTTTCCATTTTAAAAATTGGAAAATTGCGTTTTAAGTGCTTTATATTATTATTATTATTATTGTTGTTGTTGTTGTTGTTGTTGTTGTTGTTAGTGTTATTATTATTATTATTATTATTATTATTGTTATGATTATGATTATGATTATGATTATGATTATGATTATGATTATTATTATTATTATTATTATTATTATTATTATTATTATTATCATTATTATTATTATTATCAGACGATGGTGGACGACATCCATTCAATGCCGGCAACAGCCAATAGCGTAAACAAAAAACAGACAATATGACGGCAACACTGCCTGGACGTTGCATGGACGCAATTATTTTTCCCTGAGCTTTATTGGCCCCGTTACAGAAAAAAAAGCACAAAATATATTTCCCAGTGTAATGTATACATTTTCACATGAAAATAAATAACTTTGGATTCAAAATGAATGTCAGAAGAAAAAATATTTTCTTTGCCGGGACCGGGGATTGAACCCAGACCGCCTGCGTGACAGGTGTCAATGCCAACTACTAGACCACCGAGATATTGTATTACGGAGGGGAATTTCATATATCATAACCTGTCGTGCGTTATTCATACAAAAAATTCAAAAAACAGTACTTACAATGAGGTTCATTGTCGAACCTCAACAGATTTAGACTGATAGAATATTGCTTGATATACAGCCTGTCTCAAAAAAAATTGTGCAAGTGAAAAGCGCCCTCTTTGGCGAATAGAAAATATTGTTGTGACTTAATGCTTACATCGACGTCAAGGGCATAGTCTTAGCTTTCAAATCCCGTTTAGTCGGTTCAATTTGCTTGTTTTAATCTCGAGATATGCTTACTTAACAACGAAAGGGTAAAATCACAATTGTGCCACTTTTACTAGGGAAGAGGGCTGTACATGTAAATCAATGATAGCATCAAGTTTATTAAGAGTTCCTTCGTGAAATCAAAAGAATGCATCAATTACACAACAATACAAAATTGTTTTTAATGTTTTATCATGATAAAAGGTATAATGATTCTCTTTTTCCTCTTACGACAAATTAAACGATAAATAAATATTTCACATTCTGCTGTAAAATTAAATACATGACGTGCATGTCAATGATTTTACCATGGTAAATACTGTTCTTTTTGTCATTCAAGACATGTTAAAAGACAAACAAATAGTACATACTTATGGGTTAATGAACTTTGACAAGTTCATGAAATTTGACAAATTAATGAAATTTGACAAAATAATGCACACATGCTGGTGCGTCTAATGCACGAGCCCCGAAGGGGGGGGGGGGGTGCATTAGACGCATCAACATCAGCTATCATTGATTTACATGTACAGCCCTATTCCCTAGTAAAAGTGGCACAATTGTGATTTTACCCTTTCGTTCTTAACTAAACATATCTCGAGATTAAAAAGAGTAAATTGAACAGAACAAACGGTATTTGAGAGCTAAGAATATGCCATTGACGTTGATGTAAGCATCATGTCACAACGGTATTTTCTAACCGCCAAAGAGGGCGCTTTTCACTTGCCCAATTTTTTTGAGACAGGCTGTACATACACTTTTGGAATTATTTGAGACATTTTCGTGTTTACGTGTAAAACCAATGACGACGTCAAAATTCAGTCGATCTTGGCCGCCCACCTGATTATTATTATTATTATTAGTGTTATTTTTTTATTATTATTATTACATTAATTGAATTCGGGAGAAAAAAATCATTTTAATTTACCAAAAGAAATAATGTAACCCCCCTAATTGTTGATAACATTATATTTGGTTCCAATGTATAGCTATGGGTCTCCACTACCCAGTAATACCAAAGTAAGTACAAATATTCCCCACTTAATGTTGCTATGATGTCATAATGTGAGGGTGCCCATGAAAATTTGGGAAATTCTGCCCATGTACAAAAGTATATAGGCAAAATTGATTTTGGGCTAAAAATGCTTCAAAAATGCAATTTTCAGTGAATATTCTCCTCAATATAAAAGGAAAAGACATACTATTTCAACCTATAACTAACAAGTAAAAAGTCAGTAGCTCTTGGAATAATTTAAGAGCGAAATGAAAATCATTGATTTTACTGTACAAACCAAAGGGTGCCTCACCAACCCCCTCTATAGTCATATTTGACGGTCGGTTCTACCCAGGTAAGATGTTGGGGTAAACATTTTATCACTAAAATGAGCGCAAAGGATGGATCTACGACTAACTTAGGTCGTTTGGGCGCAGGCACATGTGTTTTTTATGACGGATAAAAAATGTTAGGAGAGGGTGTTGTTTTTCGTAGTTCTAGCTATAGGGTTAAAGTGGTTTTTAGTAGATAAACGGTCAAAAACTAAAGGTAGAGAATTGGTATTTAATGCAAATCTAAATAAATGGTCAAAATATTGAAAATGTGCACATTTTCAGAATTCACCATATAAATTTAATAGGGCATTAATGTCACAGAGCACTCAAACCTTGAGTGTTTTACTCAAAACATTTTATATTTCAGGAACATTATAACAAAAGTTGATTTTATGAACATTTGGTAGCCTACACTTGAAGGGAGCACACCACTAAATCAATGCGCCATTTGTGTGACCCTAATGAGTTCCGGTAAAATACAAAAACTTTTTGAGGTATTTGGGCTGCCCTTTAAACAAATAATCAGAGAGAGTAGCGAATTATATCTCAAGTAAAGTGTAAAGCCTATGCATGAATTTGAGTCGCCAAAAAAGTCGCATTTTTATAATTATCGAGAAAATAGGTCTGCGAAATAGTCTTGAGAGCATATCAAAAACAGTGATGGCGCTGTTTAGTGCCTCGTACCTGGAAAACGAGGTGGAACTTCAGGCTACCCATACATTGAAACACATGTTAAACTTTCATCAATTTGCAATCGACTCAGGGTTGTCATAAAATATCTCAAAAGGTGCCCAAAAGGCCTCAAAACGAGCAAAGAAGGCCGGAATTTGTACACATATTTCAAGGGGGATTAAGCCTATGAGAAACTGAATATAGAACTTTCAACTGTAGATATTGTAAATACAATCCAAATATTATTATAATAATGTCAATTTTAGTTGTATGCAGCTATTCATGACAAGTCAATATCAAAGTATGGTTTATTATTAGTTCATCATGAACACCATCATGCAGTGTTGCAAGCATGCGTTTAACTTTTTACAGATGTAGTTCATTTTTTGCCAAAAAATGGCAACACTTACATGCGGAATGGCAACTCTGCTATTTTTTTTATATAAATACATTATACAAACTACACTTAACTATTGTACACGATAATAGTACAATTTTATACAAGTATTCTATGCGAGAACCAGCTTTATTATGCACATAAATCCATTTACAAAATGGAAAGTATGCAACATTTTCTGGCAACACCCCGTTTACCACATGATTTTCTCCACACTAATTTCTTCCATTTTCAATGTAACAATGTCCCATCAAGTCAACCCTAAAATGACAAATCAAATGAAGCGTTACAAATCGGGTTATGAAGCCCAGAAGTTAGGCCTAAATGGGAATATTCAAAATTATCAAAAACACCCCTATTTAAAATAAATAGTATAACCCAATTCTGACCCCATTCTTATTTGTTATGCAATGTATTTGCTACTAAGCCTTCCATCTATATCGGAAAAATTATAAGAAAATATTGAGAAATTTTATGTGTGAGGTTACAGTTACTCTAATAAAAGGATATTTTACTGCTCGAAAGTGTGACAATTGGTTAAATTGGCTAATAATGGAAAAAATGTCCGTTACTATGGCAACAAGATATAAATGGTCAAAATAAAACCACCAGTGTTTATATGGGACAAAGGCCTCTTACCACTCAACTTATAAGAAAAATCTATTTTTGGCCGTTGCCACCCAAAAGTCGAATGTGTGGTAATTATGCACATTAACAGATCCCGTCGTCCTCTTTCTGTTAGATATCACATGGGTAATATCCCTCGTGAAACCGCTTCTACGCACTAGCACCTCGTCGTTGTCTTGTCTTCAAATCTTGAGTGGGGTCCCCATGTTGACACTATCACTATAGTATGGCCCAACGTTTGCTTGGCTTCATCCAAAGAACGGTTGGATCCAATGATCCGGATACCACGAAGAAGCTTTTCTTTGCTTTGATGAGACCTATCCTGGAGTAATGTGCTCCAGTTTGGTCCCTAACAGAGAGGGTCACAAAAATAAGCTGGAAGAGGTCCAGAGAGAAGTTACACCAATGTTTTCCTGGTCAGTGGCAGTCTAGGCCTTCTTACAGCAAAAGGCTCCGGACCCTTAAGATTCCCACCATTCTTTCTCGTTTTGATTATCTTTGCATAATGTTTGCTGTTGGATGTCTTTGGAATAAATATAATATTAGGCATTTCCATCGCAGCCGAACGGACGCTTACTATAATTCCCTCTTTGTCGCATTCCCTAGCAGTAAAGGGGCCATGCAGCCCAAAGTGCTCTATTTAACGATTTCAAAGGGCAGATGTTTCAAATGGACAAATCCTATATCAAAATGTTCAGAAGAGTCTGGAGAATCTTTTCTGCCATGTTGTCAAGTTGGTAATCCGCGCGTTCTATTCCGTTCCCATGGCAACAGTCACGCTACTTGTTTAACTAGCTTTTTCCTTCAAAATAAATGGAGTAGAAAATTTACAAAAATCATCCCTTAATTAATAATTTATGGGCAAAATGTCATATTTTGGTGGTTTTTGTTCAGTTTTGACCAAAAAAATGTAATTTTTCTATGGGAATATTAAAAAATAAAAGGCATATGCATCTCGGAAAGTGTATCAATTTACTAAGATGGACGTTTGGATCCAAAAAGTAAACATAACATTTTTCTGTGACCTATGGTTTTTAGTAAGCCTAAAATGAACCATTTTCAGCAATTTCTTGATCTTCAAAGGTTTGAATTACACTTAACCTTATTGATAAAGAAGGCTTCTTTAATTTTAAGCTATTTTGAGAACTCATAGAGAATGCAGTTTCCGTGACAACGGCCGTTAATGCTCATTTTAAAGTAAATATGCTATAGTAAAATGCACAAAAAAAAGACCGTTTCCGTGGAAACTGTCGTCTCTTTGAATTCTCATGATAGCTTCAAATTAAAGAAGACCTGTATATCAATAACCCTTCGTACATACTGTGTACAATTGTACACGTGAACTTATATTGTGCCCTGTATGTCAGGGGAAGCATATTACTGCAAAGAAACACCATGTGCACAATTGTGCATTCATGTGCTATCCTCCAGTGCAGAGCGCCCTCGCCTAGCTGAATGTCACTTTTCACAATCTAAGAGGGCATCACCCACTACAGCACGTTGCCAAAAGACTGGTACTTTCCTTTTTTAATTTTATATAAAATAACATTGAGGACAAGCTAAATTCTAGTCAGGGGGTTAGTGTAAGACCTGTAGAACACATGAAACACTATTGTGACCATTAATATGGACTCATGTTTGTGAGCCGTTCCACCACTCTCTTTACAGTACAGAATACCTTGCAGAATTGTTTGACAATCGTGTGAATGTTTTTAAGCACCAAGCTCAGTGGAATGGCCCCAAGATCTCCTGATCTTACACCTCTATATTTCTTCATGTGGTGCTATCTGAAATAAAGTGTTTTCATAAGTCCTCCTGTAGACTTAGATGAACTCTAGTAATTCTTTGAGAAGTCCTGTTTTTTTTAAACATTTCTTAAATGCTCAAATACATGGAGGCAGTTTGATTGTTGTTTGTTACTCTATTTATTAATTTCTAATGGAGATCAACAATTTTTATGCCAAGATAAGTAACGATGTTTTACGCGTCTCTATGACGAAGACGTTTATACGGAGATCACGGATGATCTCGAGGAGAAAATGGAGAAAGGGGTCGTCGTGGACAAAGCCGTGAAGAGAACGATGGCCAAACATCGGTCTAAATTTGACGGGCTGTTCCAGTACGACTAAGATGATAACGTCGAGGAGTCCGAAATGGGCGAAGTTGGCGATGATTAACATAATCAATACTAAAAGATAATAAAGAAGAGAATCAAAACACAACAAACTCTTTTACTCGTTAGTACCCCAATTTTAAACCTCTATCATCGCTTTTCCTTTACGCATTTCGTTGTGCGATCGACGCAATTCGTTGCGCAATTTACGCATTTCAAGACGCAATGGCGCAATTTAGTTACGCTTTAACGCAATTTACGACGCAATGACGCATTTTTGACGCGATTCGTTACGATTTGACGCATTTCGTTATGCTTTGACGGGTTTTTGTACACTTTTACGCATTTTGTTCCATAATCAACGCAATTAGTTACGCTTTGACGCATTTCGCAAAATACCGCTTGGTTTAAAAAAAAACGATACTCCACACGGCTCAGCGAAATGGAAATATTCGATATTTACGGACTAGCCATTCTCTGAGCAGTACAAATACATGTACATTATACCAGGGAAGTGCCACTAATGTGCTTTATGTGTGCACACAAAGTCGACTTAAAAAAAATTGCAACTGAATTCCCTACGGTTCCTTGGGGAGCTTTGTGCCTGTTGCGTGTAATGTATTTAACAGGGGCGATAAGCCATCTTATTGACCATCTCATTGGTCCTGCTGTTTTAGATCACAATGGCCAAGTTGTAACAGCAAAGTGATTACAGAAATACAATACTCTCATACCCAAAGCCAACACACATTTTTACCATTTAAATTTTGTAACTTTGCCTTGTAGAGATTCGGCTCTATTTATAAACTGGCAATGATGTATGTGTACTTACTTTCACGTACTTGCCCTAAAAATGAACAGTGAGTGCAATGCCCTTTTATTTGGTGGGAGCTCACCAAGGAAATCAGGTTCACAATAAGCATCTAGGCATACTGCATACATGCATTATAGTAAGTTGTGAATGCAGATTGAAGTAGACAATCTAAAATACTTGATTTCACTTGTTGTTGGTGTTATTATGTGTGTGGGTTTGATGGAAATAAATTGAATATGAATATGAAGCCTCTTGTTGAAATCAAACACCGAGATATCTTGGTATAAAGCAGAATAAAAAGCTTGGACAATAACTTGTAATGACGTAATTGTAGGGTGTAACATATAGGAGAATCATTTTGTTGCCAGAAGAAAGAAGAAGAAGAAGGATGTATAGATTTCCCCACAAATATAGTAGGGTCGTGTGTCTTGAACTCGCCACCCAAAAAAGGTGGCGACGTTACATTTTGCCAAAGTCGACTCAAATTAAATAATGATATCTCTGCCAAACAAGAAGTTATTGTCAAGCTTGTGGTCTCATCTTATTGCTAAATAAAATGCACTTTCAACCCTGTAAAAAATACTTTAGCTTTTTTAATACTGACACTGTGCTTCATAGAATGGGCAGGGTGGCGGAGGTGGGGGATGTGGAGGTACTAGGTGGGGGATGTGGTACACATAAACTCTATGGGATTGATATTTTTAGTGCATAATCTGTTTTGTAAAGGCTGTAAATTGGATTTGGACTCTATTTAGCATATAAAAGACTCATGACCTTACAGCTAAACAATTCTACTAATTGTTTTTAATCATTTATAGAAAATACAAACTTTTCCATATAAAACTACCCGTTGTCATATTAAACACTGTAGTAAGTAATGCAGATGTGTTCAAAATCTAAAAGTTACTGTAAAATTTTAATTACTTATCCTATCATAGTCAAAGTATAGATTTTCTGTATGGGTTAGGGGCAAATGTTACAGTTCAAAATATGTTGAATTGTAAAAAAATCTAACATATTTTGGGACACCCTATATTCCGAGATTACCAAACAGCTGTGATTTTGGTTTCTTCCAAAGACAGTTGGAGCTCCATATCCTCTAACCAAATGAATGTTGTTTACTTCCAGTTTATTACTGTAAGTTGATAATAAGCAATGCATTAAGTGACCCAATCTTTATCAAAAAAGGGTTTCAGGCGCTAGCGCCCTAAAAGCAGCACATTTTGATGTATAGTACCATTTTTTCAACATTTTTTATGCTTTATCAAATTTTTCCGCTCTCTTTTATTTACTAATTTTACCACCTCCTTCGTTTTTGCCGCCCCTGTTTTTGCCGCCCCTTCTTCTTCCGCCGCCCCTTCATTTTCGCCGCCCCCTGCTTTTACCCCGGGGGGCTGGCGCCCCCAAAGCCCCCCCCCCCCAATACGCGCACGGTTTTGCTAGTTTAGGGTTGATGATTGTCGAGATAACTTAATTAGAAACTCGATTGGTGTAAAAATTCATAATATTTGTCATGTAACACTAAGGATGGCGAGTTCAGGACACACGGCCGTAGGCTTATATAACACGAAAGCAGTCTTAGAATTGTTGTTTTTTACCTTAAGGTGCACTTTTGCACCCCATTTTTAAAGTATTGGTGCAATGTCATCTGACGGTGTAAATTGCACTGCGATAAGGGTTATTTCGAACGCTTAAAAAAGCGCATTCCCTATTCCACGTATATCCCACACATATTCGACTCATAATAATTTCCATTTCGTGAACTTAATTTGCAGAACTAATGAGGCTATCACAGCCGGATACGAAAATGATGTAGGTAATAAAATTTCATTTTATTGCTTCGGAATGGTAACTCTCTCCAATGCCATCACGGGCAGTAAACGCTTCTCGGCGCCTCCATGGAATCCAAAGATAAGATACGTATTTTTTCCAGAGAATGATTGGGCGTATCGGTATATTTATGCTGCATTGACGAATGGTACCTTGCCCAAGGGAAACAATGGAAAAACTAAAGAAAGGTAATGTAATAAACTGCCCGATTGTGCTAAATTGTGGCAAGTCACAAATTGTGTGCCAAATTATCCCTAAATTGCTGAGACTTAAAAGTAAAATGACACTTCGTGATCCACATGATTGTGACCCTCGATGCCATCAGAAATGTTTGTTTGCATAAATCATCTTGCAGATTGGGTCGTTTGACAAAGACATCGTCATATTGGTATTTTCTGGCTGATAATAGCTGATAAAAACACAATGACTTATAGTTTGATCAGCTCGTAATCAGCGGACCTTATAACATCGCGGATTAATATCAATATATTTTATTTGGAGAATTGTCTTGTGACATCTCTCCAGAAGTAGTACACATTATTAATTGAAGTCCTATACTTTGTCTACTTTCTTTAACACGCAAAATATAGCAGGCAGATCAACTATACCACTCTTAGCGTGGGTCTACTTTTCAGCGTAGTGGTAAATGCCTAATAATTCCTGTCGATTACGAGCTGATCAAAGTATGTGGCGCTGCGGTACATATAATTATACGTACTTCGAAAAACAAATATCTAAATCAACTGAAAGTTTGGAAATAAGCTTTTCTGAAAGATATCTATTAAACTACGTATATCCTAAAAAATCTAAAAAGAGGACGCTAAAGAGCACTTGAATAAATCACAGTAATAGTATATAGTATAGTATATTTATTAAAACACATTGCAGCCAAATGGCTGAATTACATGGATTTTACAATTTGATTTAAATAGTATAAAAACATCAAATAACATTTTAAAGACACATTTAGAAATTGTAAAAACATCAAATTACATTTAGAATAATTGCACACGAGAAACATTTAAATATATAAAAAAAAACCATCAAATATTGCACATCAGAAATACATGTAATTAATAATACCAAACAAAAAATTGAGACCATGGGGGATTACACAGAACAGACCAGTTGTTTTAAAGGGGGCAAAATTTGGAAGGGGATACATAATGAGCAGACCAGCTGCTTGCAAGAAAATAAATTGGATTTAAATATTTGGAAAAAAAAAATAGATAAAAATGAAAATGAAATAGCTATCACAGACAAAATTGCACTGAGCAGACCAGCTGCTAAAAAGTTTGAATACCTGATAACAGGGGTCAACCAAATTAACACAAGATAATATTCAAGGACAAGATAATATTCAAAAACCTGGCAGCAAAATGAGTTGAAAAAATACAATAATACAATTGCACTCAAAAACACCAAATTATTTGTTTAAAAGGTCAGCCATGTATGGCATGGGGCTATCCTGGAATCTTTTTGTTTTGCACTTGAAGTTCTTGTATTTTCTCATGTTTCTAAGGGTCATGACAGACCTATACTCAGCCGGCGGGAACCAGGTGGAGAACCTCTCAGAGGTAGTTGTCTTTGTGGCAAAATCTCTGCATATTTTTTCCCTCCGGTTGCGGAGTGGATCCAGCTCAAGATCTGCTAGAGATTTGGAGTAAGATATGTACTCCCTGCCTTGGATGTGCTTACAAACACGTTTCTGGATGTTCTCCACCTGGTTCACTTGACTTTGAGTAAGGCCAGCATGCCAAAGAGGGGCAGCATATTCCAATACTGGTCTCATGTATCCCTTATATACTGTGAGTAGCTCACTGGGGCTGAACCCTGCTTCTTTTAATTTGCGCATCATAAACATTTTGCGGTTTGCTTTAGTGCACATGCTATCGACTTGGCTATCCCATTTTAAGTCATTTTGGATCATGGCACCAAGTAATTTAACTTTATCAACAACTGCAAGTTGGTGATTTGAAATATGCAGGTCAACCTCAGGAACTTCCCTCTTGCCAAAATACACTTGTAAAGCCTGACACTTAGCTGGGTTCAGCCTCAATTTGTTTTCATCAGCCCAAGTACTCAGAGAATCCAGACTGTCTTGCACGGTGCTGGCTTCACCATAGGCCCTGTTCTCACCAATAGTAAGATCATCGACATACTTCCACACTTTGTGGTTTGGAACATCCAAGGCGTCATTGATCATGCCGAGGAAGGAGAGAGGGCCAACGACGGTGCCTTGAGGGACACCACCATTAAGCAAGACCCAGTCTGAATATGTATCTTTGTACTTGACTCTTTGTTTTCTATTTGTAAGAAAATCAACCACCCATTGAACCAAAATGGGAGGAGCACCTAATTTCAGTAATTTGATAACAACAATCTTATGATTTATCAGATCAAAGGCCTTGGAGAAATCAGTAAGCACTAGGGTACTGATATTCCCCTGTTTTTCAGCACCAGATATCATATGATGGTAGGCATCAACTAAACAGTGGGTGGTTGAGACACCTTTTGATTACCATACTGCCTACTGTCAATGTTAGGTTGAATTTGATCTGTAATCCACTTACAAACCCTGCCCTCTGCGACTTTGGCCAAACATGACGTCAGAGACACTGGGCGCAATTTGTCGATGGAGGGAGGAGTTTGTTTTGGGATGGGGATGATATTGGCCTCTTTCCATTGGGTAGGAACCTTACTCTGACTCAGTGAGGCATTGATAATATTCGTCACAGGCCTACTTAACTCATAAGCAAACTCTTTTAATAGCTTCGGAGGAATATTATCTGGCCCCCCTGCTTTTGATGCCGAGAGTTTGCTCAAATCATCATATATCTCCCATGTCTGTACCCGGGGAGGTGGCTCAGGGCTTGGAAGATATGAAGGGAGCTCGCTCATGTCAAGAGGTTCCTGAGAATTAGGAAAACTAGCAAGGTGTGTGTTGATAGCATTTGCCACACCAGCAAGGTTTGTTGTATCAACACCAGAAACATGAATGGTTGGATCAGCTTTCTTCATATTAGCCAGGTTTCTAACCTCCCTGTGCCACCCTCTCGGGTCAGACATTTTGAGTTTCTTGACTTTCTTTGCATTGTAGTTGTTTTTAGCCTTTTTTATGTCACGAATGACCTTATTTCTGAGTTTAACCCTAGCAGTATTGTCTCCAGCAGCAAAAGCTTTCTGTCTTTGTGCAATGAGGGATTTCACTCTATCAGTCATCCACGGTTTGTCGGTGACATGTAACCGGACTGTCTTAATAGGGAAAACGGATGTAATTCCCTCATTCACAATTTGATAGAAAGCATCTGCTTTGCATTGGACATCAGAATTACAGTAAAATTATTTGTTAAATTATGTTGAAGCCGTTTAATTCCTAAACAATGATTTCGGTTTCACATTATTCTTCCCAGTAACATGAGCCTTGATGGATGACCAGGATAGAGGTTAAGTAGCGAAAAAAAGGAACTGGATAATTAATGTTCAGGAAACGTTGTTGATATTCTCAAGAGAATCTGCAATTGAAAATTATCATTTTATTAAAATTCTAGATTCTTTTACATTCACAGAAAACCATTCGTATTTCCAAAACCTTTAGCTGTTGAGGAAATTAAAATTGTTCATCCAGACTTTTGCAGATATGTTGACAATAGGTTAGTACCATCATTTATTCCGCCTTCATTTCGAGCAACATGTATTTTTGTAAATGCGTTATTATCAATTGCGGGGATCATTAAGAATGTTGTAGGTGATCAAAATAAATTAAAAGTACTGTTATTAGGGGGGGGGGGTATTATTTTGCAAAATGTATAGAATTATTTTTCTCCCCCTTCAAAATACAGTAAGCAAAAGAATTAAGGTAGCAGTTGTATTCACCCCTGTATATCCTAAATAAAGACAAATATGTCAAAATTAAAACAAGCAGCCAATGCCTGTACTCTTTAGCTCAGATCTTTTTTGTTGAAATTGGTTGAGAATTAAAGAAATGGCGATACAAAACCTAATGAAGATACGAAATAAAAAGTTGCACTTTTGTATTCTAATCAATGAAATTACGACGCTAGTTTCTCGTGCTAATCAATGAAAGTACGGCGCTAGTTCTCTTGTTCGCGAACGCTTTGTGTACAAATCAATAGGGCATGCATCGTGGCAAACTGCAACTTTTAACTTCGCATCTTCCTTGGGTTTTTGGATCGTCTTGTCTTTAATTCTTGAACAATATCAACGAATGAGGTCTTAAATTCGAGCTAAAAGATGCACCTATTGGCTGTGGGTTTCAAATATGACACATCTGTCTGTTTAGGAAATACAGGGGTGAACGTAACTGGTACCTTAATTATTTGGCTTACTGTATGTGGTTATATATACAAAAAATTACTGCAGTAATGAAAAAATTATTATCAATTGGTAACCCCCCCCCCCCTGTACATACCCTCTGAATTTTTTCAGTTACACAAAGTGAGGAATTTTCAGCTTTATGCATCACCTGACTCGAATGACCAAAAAGAGGACTATTTTATTAAACATGTTAAAGCGAAGCGTTTGACACCATTGGCGGAAGTGTTTGACTATAATACGCCTACAAATATTATAGGCATAGGCCTACTTTACATGCTTAGTGCCGTTTACCGAGAAGAAAACTTTTTTGAAGTAGAAAAGCGTTTGGCCAATTATGATATCATTATTTAATGTATGACCCTTTTTTGACACTGAATAGTTTTGATGGTGTTGTCTATATCGCATGCATTATAAATTCAGTGCACGTAGTAGGTCTTTACCCAATAACACAAAATGCTTTAACATTTAAATTTTTAAAACATTTAAAATAACAATCAAAAACATTGGGACAAAACTTGGGACAATGTTGCCAAAATAATATATGTCTACAATAACATTTTCACAACATGTTTTTAATTTTGTTGTAGTGTGTTTCATTATGAAACGTTCTACAAACGTAACCTTTAATAGGCCTATAATATAGTGCTTACCCAACATTTAGGCCAAAATATTATTAAAACGAATTAACCAATTTAACCAACACTAGTTTAGGCCTAATGTTAAAAAAAATACCCTGATTCTATGTGGGTAGTCCTATAACTTCATATCATCTATTGGACCCTACTGTCGTAGGCCTACTTTGGGGAGGGGGTCCAGGTCCATTATCAGTGGAAGCACGCTGGCATTTGGTTTGTACATGTTGTATTTAATATATTAGAAGCGGCCACTTCTTTTGCGCTCAGCAAACATTGTTTTCTTTATTTTGTGGCCGTAGTTATCGCCGGTGCGTAAAAATAACATTGACACGCACAACAAGCATCGTTCTCTGCGATGTCTGCAACGCAACGCCGAGCACGACGCGGAGTACGCACGCGTTGAAAACAGACGCAATAGTCAAGTCAAATCGGGTGACGACGGAAAAACCTTAATCTGAGAGGAGGAGGCATACTGGAGTTGCTTGGCCCATCTCCATGATAGCTCATAGTTATTGAATCCAACACTCCTCCGCTCAGCACCGATGTTGCTGACAGGAGCCTGATGCAGTTTAACACTGTGATGTTCGATAGGCGGTTTTACTCTCCTGAACCCCTCCTAATCCAAATATGGCTCCTTTATGCTTAAGAAAGCCTGCGGCGACGGTAATATCGATCATGAGGAGTTTGATGATCTCTGATCTGTAGGCTATATACTGGTAAATTGTGAGATGGCTATGCTGATGTTGTCATATCTAGTGGATGTAAACCTCTCCTCGGGTATATGAATGTGAAGAGGGGCTCCAGACAAAAGAGATTGATTGATTGTTTGCTAAGTTTCCGAAAACGCAATAAAGATCTTGACTCGTTGAAAGCACTGAGTGTGTGTGTGTGGGGGGGGGGGCTTTACAATTGCAACAGAAGTGAATGCCTAGTATAAAGCCAAGAATTTTCTGCTTTACAAATGCTAAATTCCGCTTTTCTCCGCTTTGTAATTTTAGCACAATGTGACATCATTGCGATGTTGCAAAGTTGGGATGGGTGATTGGGTATCATGGCTGCAATGGGAGGTAGGACAGGCGTTGTACGGAAAATCTATGACGGATTTTACTTTATTTTGAGGACCCATTTCATTTAGTATCTCATTTATTTATTTTCAATTGTATTTATTTTCTTTTTCTAGGTCATTTTTGCTTATTATATATTTTTTTCTCAGAAATGCGTTTTCCGCTTTACCTCCGAATTCCGCGATTTTCGCGGAAATTCCGCAATGCGGAGAATTCTTGGCTTTAGCCTAGTACAGAGCACTGACGTTGAAAACGAATCAGACGTAGAATGACTGTAGGCCTACAGTGAATTGAAATACGCATGTGACACTGATTTATCAATACCTAAAGGAAGCGACATAATTCAGGCTTCTGAAAGACTATAAGAAGCTACCTCCTGGATTATGCTAACAATTCAGTTAGAAACTAGATGTAGCTAAATTAATGTAACATAATAAACTGATGTCAGCCCAGATGATTTCAGGTTGATTGAAAATTAAGACTCGTTCCAGAAAAAGCTGTCAGATCCTTCAAATAAAGTGAAAAAGTGATGTATAGTCCACAAGTTGGGTGTACCCCCAGCTCCATGGGACCCTATTCCTGAAATGAAATCAGTTTAAGTATACTTATAAACTCTTATATTAGTCCCTTCATACACTACAATTTGTGAAATTACCATTTTATACACTAAAAGGACAAGTTCATCCATGCATCACCAGTTGTAAGTTACACCAATAATATTGAATACTACAATACTTGTCAGAAATGTAATGTATATAGATTTAATTTTGGAAATCTCATCAACAGTTGGTTAAAGTCTAAAAAGTTACAGAAAGAAGGCAGAGCAACGACTGGGGCAATCATGCTATTTCTTGCACTCCACACGTGCGATGAGGTAAAAAAAGTTAGACAATATGTAACGTATAGTACACTTTAACTAAATTCCATAATGTTGTGTCATGAATTGACTTCGTTTTGTTTATTAAATAAAACATACGCAGGTGACTCGAAACTCTCAATACCATTTTCAACGCTCATAGCGTTACTCTAATAAGTATAGAAACGACAGATAAAATGAAGTTATACTTAAAATAGAGAAAAAAAGACCACTAAACAAGACCACTAAACGAATTTTCATAGTTGTAATAAGCGTTTTCAATTAAATAAAATGTTAAATTGAAGCTGGAAATTAATCAAAATGATTGCTATATGCTGTAAAGCGGATTGGTGGGACAATATTTGGGACATTTTGTACTGTAATTAGTGGTGAATACCATCAAAATGGTGGCAATTCGAAAGTTATACTATTCTATATCTTCTTTTCATCTAAATAAAAAGGGAATCAGGAATCTTCTGTATTTGGAATAATTTTGTAGCAGTGAAATCGTAATATAAGTGCACAATAACGTATTCCACTTTTCTTCATACTTCCGCAGGTTAATGCATATGGGTTCATGGGTGATCCGAAAAAGTTTACTTTTCATTACTACGATCAAAACTTTACCAGTTCCGATGCTTTAACTCGCGGGTTTTGGCACGACTGGGACAAAGAGAACGCTTTGTGGAAACTTTTGATTAAAGAAGGAATATTTCACATGTATACCAGGAACTAATGAAGACTTATTGTATACTATACTGCTGATGAAGGCATTATTTCGTATATAACTAGAGACTTAAGTTATAATTATAATTAGTCTACATACAAGATGTATCAAAATCCTATGGCTTAACTAGTGCTTCTTACCACGACTGGAATAAAGAGAACGATCTGTGGAAACTCCTCATTGATGATGGCATATTTCACATGTATACTAGGAACTAATAAGTAAGAGACCGGTGCTAATGTTTGATAATCAAATATATGAAACAAAGGTTTGAAAGTGTTTTTGGCATGCGTGCAGGATATTAAACAAATTTTGCTTGGGTGTCTAATTATATGTTTTCTGACATGGCAAATTCAACTACGCGCCCCACTTCACGCTACCCCAGATGGCCGAGTGGTCTAAGGTACTGACCCGTCGGCCGGGATAATACGATCTGTGTGGGTTCGAAGCTTGGTAATGCCTTTGTAGGTGGGAATTAATTTGCCTATCCCAAAATATTTCTATGAGGTCGGGAACCCTGCAATTATTTTCAGTTACTGTGAGGTTAGTTTATCACCGCTCGAACTTATCGGCCACCGACTGACCGTAATACAACTTCGACAAAAATACATGACTCAACACTGACACCATTCGTCACCGCAAAGATTGGCAGCCACCACGATGAATCACTCTAATTGAGTCAATAAACTTCCTTTCAAATCGCTGATTGCACTCAGGATATCTTAAGTGCTGTTTTAAAACAAGCTTGCCGTAGATCGTGATCTTCAGCATTTTGAGTAAATTAATTCAATGGTTATTAACTTTTAACTGGCTTTGTGTTAATACCAGAGAAGAAACATCTTCTCTGGATTGTATTAATAATTTATTTGTAAAATACAACCATCCACCTTTTATGAGCTACAGCTATTTTGTTTTAATAATACTGCGGTGGTAATGCTAACCATCAGTAGTCCAGATATTTTATTACTGTCTTAATAACAAAAATGTTACACCCCGGATACACGTTTTGAACAGTTATTCTCTTTAATAATTATATCCAAATTTAGCACTTTCCCGGCAATATGCCAACACAACAAATCGTCGCTGTTTTGACATACTGGCGTATGACGATTTTTGGGCAAAATGAGTTATATAAACTTTCAAAATCTGTGAATGAAACTCTATATATTCTCAAAGTTTCGAGACCTAAATGTAATTAGTTAATGAGATATGGCACTAATTAGTGTGATACGACATTTAAAAAAAATGTAACCCCCCCGAAAACGTCATTCTGTATTTTGACATACAGTCGTATCAATGATACGTCGCCATAGGCCACCGTGTAACTGTAGTTGCCTATTATTTTGACATACTGTCGTATCACAATGTCGTATCATTATTAATACATAGGTTTTCAAATTGTGCATATTTTGGCATACTGTCGTTAATTAATTACTACTAATTAGTGAATGAATAAACAGTTTGTATTATGTTGAGAACAAAGACAGATATATTATTGATTATATTCTTTGATAATAATAAACATATTTCACTTTGGTGCTCTCCAGTGGGTCTTCAAAAATTGGAAAAACTTTAAATGCGATTTTCTCAAAACTGCATTTTTCGTCATACGACAGTATGTCAAAACAGCGACGAAATACTGATGGAAGTAGGAAATAAAATGAGGTCCGCTACTGTTCAGAGAATTATGACCCAAAACAACCTTTGGACGGCCGGGTGTTTGCAGATTGATATGAATTTAACAGTAGTCTGCGAATAACTTGATAAAAAGTTTGTATTTAGGCCACACCACAGCACAGCTGGCATTCACTATTCTGACTCAAGGGTAGTCCAACTCCGTGGACAGAGGCAATGAAGTGCGCCTGATTGCCCTGGACATCAAAGGAGCATTTGACAAGGTCTGGCATAATGGTCTTTGCTCGAAACTCATGACAAAATGAGTATCCGGCAAACTGCTCTCTACAAAATGTCCTCTACAAAATGCACACCAGCTTGTGCCCACCAAATCTAAAGGCACTGGTACCAAAGCCGTTTGTAGTCAGGGCGTCTGCTTATAGAAAAATACACTTAAAGTGTATGTAGGTGTGAGGAAAAGCCGACGATCAATTGAAAATGTTGACCTTTCATATTGAAAATATGTATTTTCCCCCCCAAAGACATTTTTGTGTGTGTGTGTTTTGGGAAAAAATCCATATATTCAATACGAAAGGTCAAAATTTTCAATTGATCGTCGGCTTTTCATCACACCTACATACACTTTAAGTACAAATCATAAGATTTATAAAGTTTACTTCGAGTAAAAAAAAAAATCAAAAATTATTTGATATCAGAAGGACATTCTTCGTATTCAGAATGCAATTCGATATGTCTGATGTGCTCTAATGATATCACACCACCAAATAAATATAGAGATATGTACTAAATTCGCCTCAAGAAAATGTCATTTTTTCTTCGACGCAGTTCTTAGCGACAGCTATGACGGTTGAAATTAGCCCTGCCTGATCCCTCTGACTGGGATAAAATAGGTTGACCGTCATTATTTTTTACGACTGGCCCTCGAAGTCTATGATGTCTGGGAATTACCTAATTTACTTCCAAAATCATGCCAGTGTTTCTGTACAGAAACGACTGCTTAAAATCATTTAAAAAATACTCGATCTCTCCCATCTGTGGTACACTTACAGGATTTGATATTTCTACTCATGACCAATCCAAATTTAGCCAAAGAGAAATGCATTCAGGGCGCATGACCGTATAATACGATTTGGTGGTGTGAAATCTAATGTCCCACAATAAATACTGTCCAAACGTTCATACCCATCCCATAAGTTACTGTACCCCTCACTTTTGCTGTTCTTAAGCTGCTGTGAACCACTGATTGGGCCATATGGTTGTCTTTTGTAGTGCCTAGGTGCTATTATAAGTTCTTGACTTGTGTCATTCCTCATGGGTTATTGTTCACTCTAGCACAGCGAGTCCAGTCTCCACGCAGTCTGTGTTATACTACACGGTTGAGTACATAGCATCATAAGAGCTGTGTGAGAGCTGGTGGAAAATAGAAATCTGTGATTCCCTTCATCCAATCATTTTTTTTTATATCGAAGCACATTTTTTGATCAAAATGTACATGTTGGTTTTAAAGTCAAAAGCTCAAGTGTTCCTTACAATAATCTAATTTTATGTCATTAATTGAAAGAGCACACTTATATCGGCCATATACTAGCTACATTAGAATGAGCAATGGCCAATTTTCTTTAAATTGCAAATCTCGTGCAAAAACTTACTGATTTCGCCTGTTTTGTCATACGATTGTAAATTCAATTAACTATGACTTTACTAAAGAGCGGTTACAAATTGATATGCAATGGTTATACCTATGTTCATACCAATGCACCCTAACTAAGTATTTGCGTGGAGAGAAACCGCCTGAGTGTCATTACTTGGGTAGAGTTACGTTGCAAAAAGTGACTTGGCCCCTGAAACTAACTTTTCAACTAATTGATATAATTAGTTGTATGTGTAATAAAAAAATTGCAAGGTCAAGTTCAAACACCTGATTAGAAGAGTTGTATATTAGGTATAATATACGTTGATTTCAGATTTTTTTTAAACGCCAAATTGTCACACCTGGGGCAGGTTGTAACAAACATCTTTAGTGTGGGCCTTAAAAAGGTTTGTTCCTATTAGTATCTATCCAAGAGATGGTTATAAAGGTGTGTTAATACCACAGTAAACCTAACTACCTGTCCCCCTCTTTTTCTGAGAAATTGAAAAAGACATCTCTATTGGCATATCATTCATTTAGTCCAAATTCGTGAAATTGAAAATGGACCTTTCCCTTTTATAGGGATTGTTTTTCATTTTTCCGAAAAAGCTTGTTTTCCATTTCTATTTTTCCAAAAGGTTGATATAAAGGTGTGAAAATACCATAATTAATCTCCACGCCTACCCCCTCTTTTTCTGAAAATTGGAAAAGATAACTCAGTATGCCTTCCCTTCATTTTGCCCAAATTCGAACAATCAAAAATGGGACCCCCTCCCCCTTTATTCATCTTTTTGAAAATGAACTTCTTTTCCCTTTTTATAAGGGAAATAATCTTTTCATTTCCTAAGAAATAATAAAGTTCTTGAAACTCAACGCTGATTGGTCTATTCCATTATGCGTATTCGAAATTTCGAATACACGTATTAATGAACGTTATGACCTGATTAGCCAACCATATCCGGCCTTCTATAAGCGTACTCGGAATGACTCTAATGTCTTGGACCAGAGGTCAACAGAGGTCAACACTGCAACTGGTTACTACGAGCACTACTTCCATGCTACGAGTGAGGTACCTCAGGATCTGTGCTACGAGTAACCGGAAAACTGATAACGGTGACCAAAGTACATACTTCGAAGTTCGTATTACAAAATCTGGCTCAGTACTTTCAATTGTTTAATGCATGTTTATACGTCAGAACGAGCTGTAACTGAAAACGCCGTGCAGGCAGAACCTCTGCTTGTTTTTATTCAACACGTGTTGTTCTATGACAATAATTTTATTGCGAATGAATTTAATTTATGTTGTTAATTTTTCTGCCGGATGATGAAGAGGAAGAAGCAATGCATAGTTCTCATTGGAATGACTGTTTTAAGCTTATGCCTTATTCAGATTTATTTAAGCGAATATACAAGTGCGTTTTCACATAGAGTTCGAAAGAGAATCAGGTAAGATTTATTATGCTTTCAGAGGTTTATTTATTTTCATTTAAATTTATTTATTTATTTATTTATTTATTTATTTATTTATTTATTTATTTATTTATTTATTTATTTATTTATTTATTTATTTATTTATTTATTTATTTATTTATTTATTTATTTATTTATTTATTTATTTATTTATTTATTTATTTAATATATATGTATAACATATTAGCTATGTGTAATAGTGTAGGCATTGAAATAAGTGTACGACTTACTCTGTTCAAAAGTATTTGTATTTTCCGTGATTGTTAACATGTTAATTGTGTTCAAAATGCTGGTAAGCTATGTTTTTACATATAATATATAATAATATAACGGCAACGTTTATAGCACTTTATTGATTATGTACGAGCCAAATGAATAATATAATAGGGATCAGCTACTTTAGTTTTAATATCGCAGGCTACGATATGGCCTAATTATAAACATACCGAACCACCAATGGTTCAATTGTCTTTATAACATGTCGGATCATGAACATATGAGCGTTATGTTTAAACACGTTAGAAGAGCGCTACCAACATCATGTACTATTGTCTGTCCAATTAACTTAGACACCCAGTTTTTGTTACTTATATGAAAAAATATACACTTTCAAAGAAAGTCATGAAAGAAAAGTGTTAACATTCGCTGAGACCTAACGGGATTTTTGTGTTTTCAAAGCATTGAGTGAGAGTTTACCAGAAATTCTATTGAAATTGGAAGGTTTTTCTCATGGGTACCATTATTTTGGAAAGTCTCATTATACAGATTTGTAGGTATGGTGATTTTGGATAATGGATGAATAGTAAATTAATTATACTCCTCACCAAAAACATTTTATAAAAATGAAAAATATAATTCAGGTCATAAATGCAGACAGTGTTTCTAATTGGCAGATATTTATTCTTAGTGTATTAACTCAGTGATCCCAGCTGTTCCTCAACCAATTACAACAATTCGGCGCGGTATTTGAATCTTCTTCTGTGCATGCTTTTGGCTTGGCACAATTCTAAGAAAATACACATTGTATGCCATATGAATGTTCTGATGTTATTGGTGAGGAGTATAATTCACAATACACTCCAGACGCATAGTAACTTGCCCTATCATTTGTTATAATGCACCAACTGTGACATCTTTTGAGTTATAGAGGTTGTGCATGAAATTATTGATTGGCTCCAAACAAAGGATTTGAACCGGTGTCCTTCACCGAAATCATGGCACAGTGTAGTCCATTCAATCAAATATTGTCATCAACCTATTTGATCGTAGTGTATTTGTTGTGCGTGTGACGACCTCTCGCGGTAGATTGCAAACATGCTTTTGTTGAATGCATTTGAGTAGACCGCCATTATCAAAGAGCTTTTAAATAGAAATAGAGTCGCAATAGATTATATAATCTTTTGTTCGTTTGATGCCGATTAGAAGTTGCGACAGGCTATTCATAAAAGTGGTACCATTGTTTCGAATAAAGGGGTTCCGCCATTAAATTGGTCACTGATCCGGCATCATATTAACGCTCTACACAACAGGCGAGTATCAATAAGTGACCACACTACAGTCATGTGTAAGGGCAGTCATGTGTAAAGTGGTACCATTGTAGTTACTCAATGAGCGTGTTTATAGTGGGAGCAGATGTGCGGTACATTGCGGTACAATTTCTACCCGGTTAGAGATTATCCGGATACTTGCTCACTATAAACACTAGCAGTATATGTATGTACGGTACATCGATATCCTTCTAAACCGAAGGATATTGTGGCGAGATATTCCCACTATAAACACACCAGTATAAATTGTGTGCGGTATTACCGGAAGTAGGAGCTTATTCATGATGCGTAGGATGCGCGCAGGATATTCGGAACGATTCGCACCCGTAAGAGTTATCAAAACATAAGCTACATGTTCACCGCCATGATCATATTGTTGAATGGGCTGTTTAAAACTCGCGCCACAATATTTACACACTCCTCGTGTGACCTCGGGGTCATTGCAAATGTACGATAATGTTAGTTGGTATATAATTTGTGCGGTAACTGTGTCCCACTATAAACAGCAAGCGCATCGGTACATATACAAGGATTATCGTGTACGGTATACTCAAAATGCGGTATATTCACTATAAACACGCTCTAAGTATCCCAAATGTGTGCTTGTGTGGGTCTGAAGACTATAAGGAGGCTTTAGCTGTCGATGCAATCATCTTTACCACCCACCTGACGATAGGTGTTTCATTTAAATAAATTGAATGCTCTTGGTGATCGATTACACATTAGAATGTATGAAGGCTGCCATTTCCAGTCCATATATCTATATTACACTATAATGGTAATCGCTATACGTATACATGTAAGTATAAGTATAGGCCTATAAAGGTTGTTTTTAAGAAATTTCCATTTAATTTTATTTTAAGAAGGAGATTGGTATAGAAATAGTGCCGTACCCAAAGAGGGGAGGGGTTGGGGAGGACAGATTCACCTCTGTGAGAAGTCTTGGGAGGGGAGGAGGAGGAGGGATATGGAGAATGAGAGAGGGCTGGAGGAAGGGATAATAAAGACAAGTAGATAAATAGAAATATAAGGAAAATGATGGGAATGAGAGAGGGAGGGTGAGAGGGGACAATGAGAGCGAGGGAGTGATAAAATGTAGGCCAAGGAAAGAATAAGTACAGAGAAGGGAAAAGAAAGGAATGATGAATACATTTAATAATAATTATTAGGCGTATATAATAACTAAACACATAACAGCACTGGGCAGCCATTCGACGATGTCAATGCCTTTATTCGTTACGTAATTAAAACGCCCAGTCAGATGTATTTCACACCTACCAAACACAACTCACCCAATTTCGCAAACTGGACGTTGAATGTACACTCTCATGAATATTGATTGGCAACATTTTCCAATATGTCAGCGCTCTAATCGGAAACAATAGAACAATAGACCCTGCAGAGCGTTGGCCATTATTGTGAATTAGTAAAAGGATCAAAGAAAAAAAGGGTGTAATCAATATGCATGATTACAATGTTCAAACACCCCTTACTGTAAATAGATTATCCCATCAAAAGTTTCAAGTCATTAGGAATATTCGGCTGGACCCAGATATCTTGCTGTAAATTGGTCAAAATTGAATAAAAGTAGACAAGGAAGAATATTTTTGTATCGCTTTACTGATCATTTCTGTTAGGTCTGACCGTGTTTAGCCACTTTTCTTTCATGACTTTTTGCCAAAGTGAAAACTTTTCGAAATATATCCAAAAAACCGGGTGTCTAAGTTATTTGGACAGACAATAGTATAGTTTTCATATCACAGCAGAAAGTAAGGCATCTAAACTGCACCTTTTGATCCTGTAGTCTCATCGCATTTTAATATCCGCACCTGTGTGTTGCTTGTACATGTTGTAAGTTGTATTGTTTACCCTGACTGACCCTGTTTGCCCCGTATAGGCAGGCAGGTCTATGCCCAAAGTTTTTTCTCTGGTTTATTTGCCTAAAAGCGGCCCAATACACGATCAATTTGATATTCGATTCCGGGATTTGATTGATCAATATCAACGACCTCAATGATACAAAAGTGGATACAAAATCTACCATTGTACACTGTACACACGAACACAATAGGTTAAATACCACTAAATAGGCCTGGGCGATACATTGTAATACGATGAGGAACTATTTGTTTTCATGGCATTCGAAAAGACTGCATTAAAATCGCTGAAATTGATCAAGTTATATAGCCAAAAAAGTACTTTTTAGAGTTTGATGCTTCAAAATGGTAAATTTTCTCTCATTATATGACATTTTTGATGTAATAGTACCAAAATTCATACGCACGGCTTCGGTTTTTAGTAAATAGTCGCCTTATCATATTGTAACTTTCAGCTTCGAGGGCGCACTGTCATTTTAAGGTGTTTACGGTTCAGTGCGTTAAAACAAGAAAAGTCTCAGGTCAACCTATGTTGAATTTTTTGATCATTTGGCATCTAAATCATATAGTTTCACCTGATATTGGTGGCATTGAACTGTGAGAGTTCTGAATATGAGAAAATTCCACCCGAAATTAGGCATTTTCCCATTGAAACACGTGTAATACATAAATAGTGGTATTTAACCAATAGTGATTTTATTGTCCAACTGTCAATAAAATTAAACTACGAGGCTCATTCAAAAAGTTCTACACCCATCATCACATCTCTGTTATCTTACGTGGCATGATATTGAAAATTACCCATGATCATACTCTTAAATCTAAGCTACAAACTAAAAGTTATTTGATGAAAATTGGATATTTAGTTGTTAAGATAATGTTGGTTAAAGGTACGTAACCCGATCAACAGCACCATCCTCCCAATTTTTCTCATTGTTGATTAGTTTATGGCCATGCGTCGTGAACTCGCCGACTTTGCGTCACACCTTGATTTTTCTGTCACGATGCACCTTTTTTGGTATAAATTGTCATATCTGGAAATCTATACACCCTATGATAGTAAAAGTATACATTTTTGGAAAGCTATTGGTCCAAGGAATCTACAAATGGAATCAGAATTAGTGTAGGGTATTATGTGAAAGGAAATAATGTAAAAAATGCAAGCCCATTTTATATTTTTGATGAAGCTTACTTGGGGTACTGGTTTTCATTCATGTGTACCCCTCCATCAATTCTTTGCAGTTTTGAAAAGTTGAGACCATTAGCTTTCTGATGATATAGGGCTTTATGATAGTAAACCAATGTGTATTTCAGAAAATGGCTGGTGGAATTTTATACCGATTCAACCCATCAGTCTAGTACATTTTGAAAAATATTTTCGTAGGGTAACACCCTACACTAATTTCAAGTGCATTTGGTGGATTCCTTGAGCCAAGAGCTTTCCAAAAATGTATACCAAAAATGCTCTCCTAGGGGGTATACTTTTGAAAATACAGCATTGGTAATCTCTAGCAGTATATTGCGCTTGAAAATTTGGGTTTACTGTGTAGAGAATAGGGAAGAATTTGTATGTCATGTGACTTACCTGTGACTACCAGTCCTCTCATTTTCTTTTAAGAAAGTTAAGGTATTTAAATGTTTACATGGACAACTAAGCTATCTTTTGATACCAAATTTATAGTAATAAGGACACATTTGAAGTACATAATGAACAATTTTACAATTGTGTGCACTTAAGGGATCTAAAATGAGCGTTTATTGCGTTTCGACAGTATTTTTTTGTGGGACATGAGAGCACCTCAGACCTATCGAATTGCATTCTGAATACGAAGCATGTCTTTCTGATATCAAATAATTTTCATTTTTGAAAATCACAATATAATACAAATTTTATGACAAATTATAAAAATTTGATATTTTTTCAAATTTTTGATATATAACAGTCCTCGAAGTAAATTATATAAATCTAATGATATATTCTTAAAGTGTATGTAGCAGGAGGAAAAGCCGACAGTCAATTGAAAATTTTGACCTTTCATATTGAAGATATGGATTTTTCCCCAAAAGACCTAATTTTTTTGGTGTTTTGGGAAAAAAATCCATATCTTCAATACGAAAGGTCAAAATTTTCAATTGATCGTCAGCTTTTCATCCCACCTACATACACTTTAAGTATAAATCATCAGATTTATAAAGTTTACTTCAAGTACTGTTAAATATCAAAATATCAATTTTTAATGATTTGCCATAAAATGTGTATTAAATTGCGAATTTCAAAAATCAAAATTATTTGATATCAGAATGACATTCTTCGTATTCAGAATGCAATTCGATATGTCTGATGTGCTCTAATGTCCCAAAATAAATACTGTCCAAACGTTCATACCCCAGCCCTTAAAATACAAACTACCCATAGAGTTTGTACATGAGTGCACCGCTGCCACATGCACCGCTGCCACCACCCCTGACTTGGTCAATTGGATTGGGTGCCATTCTGCCAATGTTCAAGACATCTTAATGAAACTGTCCATAGTTACTAATCAATATCCTAGCCTTCATTTGATACCAAATTTACTGTAATACCTATATTTCTTCCAAAGATACACTCAAAGAACAAAATGATCACAGTGAAAAGTTTGACGCCACCACCCTTTTTGGGTGTTAAGTTCAAAACGCATGGCCTTATATCATATCGTATTTTTTCTCATTACCATCCTGCATCCTGCAATTTGACGCTTCAAATCGATGTATTTCCGAACAAATCTTGATCGAAATTTTACACGACACGGGAGTTTTGGGTAGTCATATAATGAAATCGGAATAAATTCTGAAGGTTTCAGCCCAGTACCAATTCGTCCGCAAAAATACATCAAATAGGCTAATATCAAACTATAGATGGCGCTATAATGATATAAATCAAAAAAGAAAAATAAAGAAATGTATAAGGGGCGAAATAAATAAGAAAACATGACCTTGTCAAGCATGATACAAGGAATATGAAACAAAAATATGAGAGCACCTCCCCATAAAGAATTAGTTAAAACTAAAACAAAGAAAAAAATCATTAATATGTGAAAATGTGGATGATATAGCTAAAAATCAAGAATGATGACGGGCGCAGTGATATGTAATGTTATTTAAGATTAATTAGTATGAATGACCGGTATAAAAGTGTAAAGGGGCGAGCTGGTTGTCGGTACCACGGCGAAACACTCCCTGTTTCCATCGGGACATGCACTCGGCCGTTGTTTCGGGATGCCTGATCGGAATACAATTCACGCGTAGCAACGTATGGCTTGTTAATTATGCTAATATTCACATTTATGCTGAAATTGTTCCCGTTTTATGCATAAAGGGGACGATATTTGACATTGTATGTTCGTTTGAAGAGAATCCATAATTATACTAAACGGATAGGGTTACCCCCCCTTTTTTTATAAAAATCGAATACAGATTTGGTACATCGGAAACGGTTAAAAGCCGAAGCCAAAAGTTTAGTAAGCATCATATTGTAGCTTTTAATAATGTCCGTACAAATGTTTTCAAGATGCGGCTGTCCAACTGCTTACTCAAAATAAATATTTTGGTCCTATTTGAGCTCCCTGATATGCCTTGTGTGATGTGCCCTCAGTAATTTAATTTAATTATTTAACTTTGTTTACCAGCTGAAAGTAATTGACATTTGTTAAATAAAATTCGGTTATGGGACCAAATTTGAGTTAAATCAGATTGCGAGTTGATATAACTTTAGTTCGCTTGTTCACTTATTTTTTCTCTAAATGCACCTATACTGCGCCAATAAAGTATCCTTACACTTGGAAAAATAATCACAATTTCAAAACTGAACAATATTGGGGTAAATTTGTTTTTTTAATAGATGCACTATCTAATCCTGCACATTATGACACCACATTGAATCTAATGAGACCTCAAGAAGTAAAGTTACAAGCAATTGAATAGACGAAGGTCCCGTTTTAAAAGTGACAAACTGGCCTATACAAGGCGCAAAAAGATGCCAACAAGCGAAACAAAGAGACAACACAGTTTCTTCAATGAAGCGTTACTTAAAGCAGTTTTTATTTCAGTTTTTGCTTTTCTGTACTTTTCATAACTTTCATTTTATTTGTCAGTTCTTTTGTTTCAGTTTTCTTTTGTTGCTTTTGTTTTAAATTAAAGCCAAACACATAAATTAGCCATTCACCACTCTCAAACCAGATGTCTAGTCTGTGGAGTTTTGAATAGGCCAGTTTGTCACTTTTAAAACTGGACCTTCGTCTAATCAAATTCTTGTAACTTTGCTTCTTGAAGTCACATTGGATTCAATGTGGTGTCATAATGTGCAGAATTAGATAGTGCGTCTATTAAAAAAACAAATTTACCCCAATATTGTTCAGTTTGGAAATTGTGATTATTGTTCCAAGTGTAAGGATACTTTATTGGCGCAGTATATTATAAACATTCATGTAAAGCAATTACACTGCAAAACATATTTTACTCAACACTGAGTAAAAATGTCACAGCTCAACAGTTGAGTAAACAATTTCTCAACATTGAGCTCATATAGGTCACAACTCAACAAATGAGTAAAAAATTACTCAATGTTGAGAAATCATGGCTTTACTGTAGATTGCAATCCACAGGTACAATGACCTTGGCTAATGAATTTCGCACCGGAGAAATGTGGTTTTTTTTTCGTTTAGAAATTCTCTAGTTCTCATTTTTTTGGGGAAAAAATTCTTCGCAGAAATAATCAGTTAAATTGAATTATCCTATCCCCTAACTAATGTTTTCGACAACACTTGTTCGCATAGTCGGGCAAAATAACAGTCAACAACCTGGACAACCGATTCTTTTGTTCTGCTTAGTCGCGCTAAAAGTCGATCGATACATGTTAAAATCAGCACAATTCAGAGATACACCTTTTTGCTATGAAATTAATTTTCTCGGTCAAATATAAAGCAATAATTTTTTTTTTCTTCAGTAATGTCAGTAAAAAACTTTGTGCTTGGATATACATTTTTTTTCAAAATCCTGGTGTTAAAATTAAGCATCAAATTGTGTCTTTTAGTGTGATATTTTTGATTTTTATAGGCCTTGAGTTCGCTCGCGAGCTTTTTACGGAATTCATTTTTTAGCGTCTCAAACTAATATAGTATGCTAAAGAAAGATATTTCCCACCTCTGTAAGGCACATCGTGTGGGTCTATATATTATAGTTTTGTCAGAATTTACGTTTTTATTTTACCCTTTTTTTTTTTTTGCTCCGAAAATGTCAAACTCAGTACTTTTATCTCGAGAGCAACCAACAGAAATAGTCGATATTTCCATTGTTGTCATCCAGCGTCAATTTTCCATTGAAAGCAAATATTGCCCGACCAGCGATTTGGTAGCCCAAATCCCCAATTGGTTGTTCTGGTAAATGAGGTGAATTTTAAAATTTGCTCCCGTGATAGCCTGCAATTTCAATTTATATGGATTCCATGATTATGAAAACCATTTTGTCTGTCTGTTTGTTTGTTTACCTAGGTTAGTCCGTATTAAGAGACGCACGCTTGAGGTCCATGGGAAAATCCACGGTCCAAACCTAGAAAACTTAGCGTGTTATTATAGGGGATTTTAATCTTCTGTACCTCTTATCTCCAGGTGAATTTTGTATGCCCCGCCTCTTCACCCCCCCCGCTTCTCCCCCGCCTCTCCCCCGCCTCTCCCCGCCTCTCCCCGCCTCTCCCCACATCGCGTGTTGGCATTTTCATTACACCCTTCAGACTTGTGTTCGGGTTTATTTTTAATTTGACATGTATGCCTATAACCGTATTTGTCATAATTTAGCGCTATACCTAAATGTATAGCTATAGTCGTGCTATATAAATATTATTATGTACCAGTATGTAATATCATGTAGGCCTATGGGGTGGGTACAGAGGTGTGTGAGGTGGGTAGTGGGGTGTATGTAGGGAAACTTTGGGGTGGTACTCAACACACTTTAACCATGACTTTCAATGCTATATAGGTTTTTATATCAATTTTATAGGTTTTTATAAACTTCATGTTTAACCTGGTATTGTTTTGGCTGCTTCATTAGGGCCTATGACTTTCGGTGGGTTTCCAAAAGCAGTTTCAAACAAAAAAGGCACCATACCCAGTCACTTTCATGACAATTGAAACACTACGTCAAGTATTAACATCCATTATTGCTTGAACAGGTTTTTGTTTAAAAACAAAAACCTGTTTAAAAGGGCATTTCGTGATCCACAGCCTCATCCCCTCACTTTTCTCAAAAAAAAGTTGAGATTTTTATATCACTGGAAACCTCTGGCTACATAATGTTTATGTACAAAATATTTCTTGCAGATTAATTCGTTTAGCAAAGATATCGTGAAACATAACGCATTGTCTATGGAGCAGTGTAATACACATAATCATGCATAACTCGCGAACGCAAAATCGGAATAAACTGAAATTTTGGGAATAGGTTCTTTTCGTGGATATCTAATGAAAAATGGCATAAATAGAGGATGCTAGGATCACGAAATACTCCTTTAAAGCCATATTATAACATTTCTTTAAAAATAGATTAGTATTCATTTTCAATAAAATGTTAGCATTTACTGTCAGATATGTCCCTTTTTAATTTTGAGCCAAACAAGTGAGGTAAAGCAAAGAATATTGGAATTTACAACTAGCGCCAATGCGTACGACCCTGTGGCGTGTCTGTGTGTGTCCCGCACGCCGTGTATGTAGTACTGTGTGTTGACATGGCATACGCGTTCGAGTAACATTTCTATCGTAATAATAAAACGCTGAATCCGGCGGTTTATTGAAAATCTCGGATTTTGACAAAACGACAGCACCTAAAGTCTTGATTTTTGCAGAGAATCTTTGTTTACTAAAGTACATTACAATCGTGTAAAAACCTGAATTAAAATTTTTTTTGAGGGCGTTCTTTTCAGCAAATGTTATAATATGGCTTTAAGTTAACAATGATAATGAATGGTTCTAGTAATGCACAATCTCATCCGATGAGGAACTCAAAGCGCGTAAAGCACGAAATTTACCATCAAACATAAAAACAAGATTGGTTTTAAGCTGGCGTTTAAATAACGAAAGTCTGGGGGCGTTACGAAGGTTATTTGGAAGGGTGTTCCAAACAGTTTACTTGATCATAAAACATACAGCGTAATATTTATGTTTTGTAAATGAAAGTGTTTTGTTTAAAATATTGCCCAATTGCATGTAAGATTGTTGGGCAAAGTTGTTTTGAGGAGAAGCAAATTTCAACACATCGGTCCGATGATCACGGTGATGATGAAATCAAATAATTAATCACTCACGTGATGAAAGATCCTCAACGTGCTTAACATGATCAGTAGGAGCGCTATAGGCCTGGGAATTTTTTGCTATATTGAAGTTCTGGCAACACTGTAGCTATGCCGGTCTACATATTAAACCCAGGGATATCGATCCACAATGCTAGTATTAGCCTTAGATTTCACGGGTTGATTTTGAAAATTTTTCAGCCGGCAGTAAAAAATGGTGAAATCAAAACGGAAATTCTGACAAAACTATGATATATCGCTCACGACAATGTGCGTTAAAAAGATAAAAAGAAAAATCCTTCATTAGCGAACGATATTAATTTGAAAAGCTAAAAGGTTGATCCAAAAAAAAGGCTCGCGGGCAGAGTTTAAGCCTATCATAATCGAAAATCTTACACTAAATGACTGAATTTCACGCCTAAGTTTAACACTAGGATTTGGAAGAAAATACAGTATCAAGCATAAAAGTTTTTCCTGACATTTACTGAAAAAATGAAAATGATTGCTTTTCATTTGGCCGAGAAAATTAATTTTACATTGAAAATGTGTAACTAAAAATTTAGCTCATTTCAACACCAAATTCGATCGTTTGTATTGCCTCATTAAATGACTGAGTGAGCCTTGCATAACAAAAGAATCGGTTGTCCAGGTTGCTAACTGATAAGACTTGCAGCGAGAGTCTATTGCGTGGTAGTACTTGAATCAAAAGTTGCTGCCGACAAGGCTACCAAATTCGGCTAGGAGAAAGTTACAATATATTTCACATTTCGGTTTAATCTCTTTGAGTCTGGCTTTAATTCATTAATAATCAAAATATAATCACTCTGTGAAAGATGTATTTCGGGTATGTATTGTTCTAATCACGCACCGTTCCGGCTCGTACAGTGGAACAATTCATCTTTAACTTCACGACTGCACGGAATTCGGAAGCTTCATTAACACCCCACAACACTCCACCCCACCACCCACAACACCCCCACACACACCCAAACACTGAAGTCGATTAATTAAAATAGTAATACGTAGCAACACTATGGTAACATACGCGTACTGAGACGCTCAAACAGTACAGGTATAATTGAACTTTTAAAAATATTAATGATAATGGAAGTTGTTCCGTTTTCATTCACTTTTTTCAGGTTGTTTTCAAAAGGCCACAAACACGATTTGCAATTTCAGAATTACAACGTGAGTGAGTTCAGTGAAAAAAGAAATGCATTTGTCGAAGTAAGGCTAAAAATAATGCTATAAAGTATGTCTCAAAGTCCATGGCAGTTTCAAAAACGAATGCGGAATGATTTTTTTGAGCTTTTTATTTTGTTTGAAATTCAATTAAGATGTCATTTTCGAGTGTTCAAAGGTACACAGCAGGAAATTGTGGTTGATTTGCACAATTGAAGTATAAAATATCAATTGTTTTTATACATAAACAATGTGAGTATCGAGTCAATTAACT
>NC_092636.1:43404410-43494404 GCF_039555335.1 Amphiura filiformis | reverse complement strand
TCTCAGAATTTGATAATTTTACGGCAAAAAACTTAACTAAAAAAAAAAAAAAATGAATTTGCCGTTTCAGCTGACATGGACGCGCTAAGAAAAACGAACGCACGCGTGGGCTTTGAGACATAACAGTTTTTTAGCCTAAAGAGACACCAAAACCAAATAAGAATAGTAATACAAAGTATGTAAAATGTATAAAATGTAATATTATGGTATTATGTTATCAAAAGAGCATTATGTTATGAGTGATAAACTATAAGTTAAAACAAAATCTATAATGATAGTTATCTGTTGCATATGTTTATAAAGCAAGCTACATCAGCTCAAATAGGAAACAGCTGTTACTGAATATTTGACTGTTTAATTATATATAGCAATAGCAAATTTAATGGCCCATTCTGCAATTTGCTCTTTCAGAAGATCGTAAAATCGTAAAAATAATCAAAATCCATAAGTCGTAGCCGTCTATTATAGAAAAAAGACATTCTATCCACTTTGACCCATTTTTTCTCAGGTATATTTATAGTCAATTGCCCAAAGGTTCACATGGCAATTTCGGCAAAATGAGTCATTGATAATAGTTTTGTAAAACGCTCATGATTTCCATTTCGTGGACGAATTTAATTTTAATAATATTGTCTAAATTGTCATATTTCAACAAAACAACAAGGTGTAGTGCAATAAAAGCACAACGACAACTCAAATACCAACTGAAATATAAACGCTCATGATTTCCATTTGGTGGACGAATTTAATTTGGATAATTTTGCCTAAATTGTCATATTTCAACAATGCAATATGCTATATCACGATTTTTTGACAAACATTTCAAAGACAATTTCCGAATATGTAAAAAAAGCTTACCGTTGACTATAAATAACGTGAGAAGATAATGGGTCACAGCTGGTTTCAGTTTTTACTGGGACACCATGTATTGCTTGTTATTTTTTATTATCGCAAGATAAAGCCGCCGAATTCGACATACGGAGTGGATAATCAACAACGTAATATAAGCAAGGTAAGCAGTACACACCGTACATAATCATAACACATTCAGGGCTGGTTATTCAGGGATTAGATGGTTATTAACATGTTTAATGCAATAGACATGATATACATGTATTGTGACCAAATATATAATTCTTGATCGTTTTGCGGCAAAGTTCATTATTCGAAGGATCGTAAAATCGTCAAAATCATCAAAATTCATAAGTCGAAGCCGTATATAAACGAAGTACAGTATAGATAAAAATTGACATAAAACTACATGTAGTATCTAGTGCCATTCTGCGCGGTTGTCCTAGAGACTGCCATTACACAGCACACTATTAAAGTATAAATCTGCTCTCCATCTGATAATGAATATTATTATTATGAGAGGCAAAGTTCATTATTCGAAGGATCGTAAAATTGCCAAAATCATCAAAATCCAAAAGTCGAAGCCGTGTACAAGCTGTATCAAAATAATTTGTACCCATTAGTTTTCATTTATATTGTCTGAGCCTGACACATCAAAATTCAACATAAGATCTACAACTACAAAATAGTTTGTATATTAATTGTAATACAAGTCATAAAGTACACATTCTCGACATTTCAAGAGTATCCACTTGTTTATTGGGAAGAGGCAGGCTTTTCAATAAACATCAAAATTGATGGATACCAATTATTTTGATACACCCTGTATTAAAGAAAAAGACATTTAACCCACTTTGACCCATTTTTTCTCAGGTTTAGTCAAAAGCTTTACATGGCAATTTCGGCAAAATGAGTCAAATCAAACTTGTCTATGATATCGATGTATCAATAAGTTAATTTTGGTCATGACTTACTCCACGTTCTTCTGCGACAGTGCATCATAGAGCAATTGTCACGATTGTGATTATTCTGGTAATGAAAGCTGTATTTCAGATTAGTTGATTATTTGTAACTAAAAACATCCATGCGACTGTTAGGGATAAAATCAAAACTCGACCGGTTGTTGAATGCTGGTTCTGTCCGGTTTCGTCCGATTTTTATTGTTCCAAATAATTGAAACCGGACGGAACTGGGTGGAACTGGCGGTCAACCGCCAGTAGAGTTTTGTTTTCATCCCTTAGTTGCCAATATTGCCACTTTGACTTTTGACCCATACACAATAGGTAAAACGGCCTGTGACCTTTTCTGCGACATAACTTCTTAACGATAGTTCGTACAGGCATTTCATTACATTACATCACATTAAATTTCTGGAATCCATGGGGCAAGACGCGTAATTTGATATTTGAAAGTGTTATTGGAATAAAAGTGAATTTTGCCCCCATGCGATCTTATGGGGTCTTTTTGAGGATCACGGTCTCAAAATATTGCTTGGTAGACAACAGATTCGAGTTCAGCATACCCAAATTAACAAAAATAAGCTGGTTGCCAACTTTTACGCAAACTTGCCGCTAGGAACGCGATTTTTTTGCAGAATAGAACCAGTCTAATTGAAATATCTTTTGTTGATTTAGAATGATTTTGTATAAACGAAGAAAAAAAAACCGCAGTGATTTATAGTGTGCTACGCACATGCACAACGCCTAGACGTTAATCCACAAGCCTCAGCACACTTTACAGGTTGTCGCTGACCACTACGGCCCCACATCATTCCATAAACCATTTAACAACAAATCAGGAACTTTGCTGCTACAAGAGCGCACACCCTAGACATTTCACAAATAACCATCACAACCAGGATCAGCTCCCCGAGTTTCGTACGGGTTACAACGAGACAATTAGCAGTATAGTTCCTTGTCCAGGGTAATTTCAAGCTAACTCAATTTTTCCACGAGAGCATACTAGGCTTCGCCAGGGTTCGAACCCGCAACCTCTCGCACCATAGTCGAACGCCTTAACGATTGAGCTAACTTGACCGCATAGATATACCATTGCTGTAAAGGGACATGACTAATATCCAGGGTATTGATACCGCCACTACAAACAACAGGATATCCTCTAAAAGGATATGGATCTGCTCTTCAGCTGTTTGTACCGGATATTATTATTGCTGGAGGCAAAGACCTTGATATAGATATAGTTCAGCAACAGTGTGTATTTAAATCGGCAAATTTGATGATAAAAGCCATTTTTACCCCCTTCATGTGTGCTACAAGTTTATATAGATTATGATCCAGAGAGGTACATTATTGCGGTACCATTATTTTTAGTTAGTAAATGGAAAGTTTCAAAAAGGGCTCAAATCGCAATTATCTTGCCCCATAATGTATATTCGCTACAACACTTCGCGTAATGATAACTTCATGATCAATTGCATCCAGATACATGTGTCATGAACTTACTCATTTTGTTTCAGCACTGCACCAGCGTAAGACACAAAATGGCCAGTAGCAAGGCGCTTAATGGAAAATATAATGCAAAGGTTCCCATATTACTATTACCTGAACATGTCACCAAATCTGAGTACAACCGTCTGAAGAATTATCGAGATATGATGGGATGGAAATATAGTAAATATGAATGTATGTGAAGTTTATAATTAACTTGCTCTCCTATTTAATTGTACAAAATAATGATCATATGTGATGCGATCAAGCAAAATCAGTCGGATCTCGAATTTTCAATTTCTTATAGGATAGTAAAAACATTTACAAATCTGACTTCTGCAGAAAACCCCTTTGAAATTGAACAACCAGTTCCAAAGATATGAGCAATTAAAGAGTTTCCAAAACAAGAGGAAACAAAAGGAAATATTTCCTTTGTATGGCTGTAGCTCAAAATCAATATTTCCGAGTTCCGACTGATTTTGCTTGATCGCATCACATATACTGCGCCAATAAAGTATCCTTACACCTTGGAAAAATAATCACAATTTCAAAACTGAACCATACTGGGGTAAATTTGTTTTTGTAATAGATGCACTATATAATCCTGCACATTATGACACCACATTGAATCCAATGTGACCTCAAGAAGCAAAGTTACAAGCAATTGAATAGACGAAGGTCCAGTTTTAAAAGTGACAAATTCGCCTATACGAGGCGCAACAAGATTCCAACAAGCGCAACAAAAGCTAACAAAGAGACTACACAGTTTCTTTAATGAAACTTTATTTAAAGCTGTATTTATTTCAGTTTTTACTTCTCTGTACTTTTCATAACTTACATTTTATTTGTCAGTTCTTTTGTTTCAGTTTTCTTTTGTTCCTTTTGTTTTAAATTAAGCACACACAAATTAGCCATTTACCACTCTCAAACCAAAATGTCTAGTCCGTGGATTTTTGAATAGGCCAGTGTGTCACTTTTAAAACTGGACCTTCGTCTAATCAAATGCTTGTAACTTTGCTTCTTGAAGTCAAATTGGATTCAATGGGGTGTCAAAATGTGCATCTATTAAAAAAAAAATTTAACCCAATATGGTTCACTTTTGAAATTGTGATTATTTTTCCAAGTGTAAGGATACTTTCTTGGCGCAGTATATTACTCTAACACTGCGTGACTGACATTACAATCTCTGAGTATACTAATGTGATATTTACTCCGCAAGACATACACGTGCGATACACTCTTTTCATGTTCATAGGAAGGACCCTGTGCGCAGAAAATAGGGACAAAATTTAGAATAACAAAGGAACAAGCTCCGAGATCCAGCATAAATTCCACAAAACGTGGAATTGTCTATTTGCATAACAAGGCATAACTTTTTTTTAAGCCAACGCCCTTTATATCAATTTTGTGTAGTTCTGGTTTCTCATGATGTTATAAAACGAAACTGACCAAAAAACACACATTTAGTTGCTGACTAACTTATATACTGCGATGCTGAATCAATCATATCAATACAACCATCCTGAATTAAAAAAAAAAACTAGCTATGTAGTCACCTTCCCCATTTGTTGTCAGTTTTCTTTGCTCATCTTCTTCATTTGTTTTCAGTTATTACAAGAACGATGGCTCTTCTGAATACTACCAGTAATCAATTCCTATTTGACGATTTACTAGCTAATAACAATGCTGCTAACGGAACTTGTAAACGCTGTGCGGTAGTAGGGAATGGAGGGATCCTGAACGGGTCGAAAATTGGCCTTGAAATTGATTCGCATGACTACGTGTTTAGGCAGGTATTTTTATAATCTTTTCGGCATAAGTGAAGAGTTCCCACACTCTCCTTTGAGAATAGAGGGATTGCGATAGCCCATACGACCTGCGCGGTCTGTGCGATTACACGGGCGTTTATACGTGCGTTCATTCTTGCGTTCATGTAGGCGTACAAATCGCAGTAATCACAGTAGAACCACTTTAATAAGACTGTTATTAAGAATACATTACACGACCATCATAACTTTATTTTCAAAATGATACTTTTTCGTTGGAAATTTTGGTGCGTTGTAAGAACCGCGTGATGGAGTACAACACTGTAAATGTCGCGTCCGCAGTGCGTTACAAGTAGTAGTTTGTATGAAAACCTAAAATAGTGAGAGACGAACACAAAGTAAAAACAAAAATCAAAATTATCTCGAAAACTAAACAATATGAATTTTGGTATGGTGTGACATAGAAATTGATACAGTAAAAAAATATTCGCATGCGTTAAAAATTCCAAAAATGTATGAAAAAAGGACAATTTCATCAAAAAAGCGCTAAAATACGACTAAATAAAACTGGTTGTGGAACAGTAACAGTGTAAGCCATTCGCTATACTAAGTGTAATGCTAGAATTAAACGAACCGTTTACAGTTTAAATTTTTTATTCAATCCAGCGCCTCTCTATGGCGTGCTACTCTAATTAAATAATCATGGCCAAGAAGGGTTCATTAAGAAAGAAATGTTTGTGAATTCACCACCGAAACATCCCCTTTTAATAATCAGTAGTTATCCAATCCAAACCAGGTGCCATTTGTCAAAATTTGTCATCGATCAATCTTGTTATCCTTTATTATGTAAATGACCAATGGGTGATAAAGCGTGCTGAAAATTGGAGATATTCAAAATGATACCTGATTTTTAATTAAAAATGGTATAGGTCTAAAAAGGGTGTAGCATCAACCTATGTTATCGGTCTACCAAATTGCAAAACCGTAAGATTCCATACTTTTATTCTCGAGATATTTGGAATTATGTAACAAAACCTCAATTTGGCTCGTTATTTTCTCCACTACTTTTCAGCATAAATCAGGCAGTGCTAATGTCATTACGTAGAAATGTCATTACGTAATCAAGTATTCAACCTCGCTAATTCAAACTTGTATTTATCATAAGTCAATGTCATGCTTGAGCGGAGTCCAGGTATAGTAGTTGCGGGAACTTCCTCTTATCAAATATGCAAATTGCAATATCCTTTTACAATCTCACACGCACTTCAAATTTCTCACTATTGCTTTATTATAAGACAAAATGGGTCATATTAATAGTCCAAATTTCCTTCATATTTTCAATATCCTTGATACAGAATCATCAATACTGGCTAAATAAGCGACCTCGCTTCGTCACATGTTGTCAACAAGGCTGTTGTCGACAGTATTGTCGACAAAGTATTGTCGACAAAGTAATTTTCTCGATTGTCAAACAATTGTCGACAAAAATATTAGAGATAAGCTTAAGATACACTTAACATCGCTATTATTTACCATTAAATAACTGCATCAGTCTTCTATTTCATTCGTAAGTGGTACAGATTATCTTTCCATTGAAATATCAGTTTTTCTGATGATGCGTATGGTATATGGTCATGTTTTTTATGTTGGGCACCAATTGCGTTGCATGTGTATTTGTCAAGCGAATCACATGTTTTTACAGGTTTGGTACTATAACTTCAAAAGTTTACATTAGAACCCAATTAAAGTATATATTCTGAGAGCATATACTCGGATGATTTCAGAAACGAAACAATGGGAGTCATTATACAGGGTGGCCCATAAAATATACAGGGTGTAACAAGCAAAATAAGGATGAAAATATTAATTCAGTTAGGGGTGTCACCCCCCGACGTACATCGATAATGTAAAAATTTGACAAATGTTTAAAATAGCTAACTTAATTGCCCACCCAGTCATATGGAACTTATGGCGGTCAAGTAATTCAAAATGTAGATACAGGGTTGTCAAAAATCTATCTATATTTATATAAATTTCTTCAAAACATACCTTATTTGGCACTGGAAATGCAAATTTTCATGATTGAGGTATGTAACTAGATGTAAAATAAGCACATCAATCCAGTTTTGAAAGTTAAAAAAGAATTCGACAAAGCGTTTTTGTAAAAATTGACTTTTTGGACCAAAATTGAGTGTGAGGGCGCTCTTTCAGATTTGTCGCAAACCTATGTTTTATTAGTTTTTAGTTTACTAAAGTAAAGAGGATCACAACCAAGGTCTGCTTAAGAAATTTGAGCCTTTTACCATGTTTTGTTTGCCCGTAGCACCCTTTTGAATGTTCCCTACATTAAATCTCTATTCAAATGCATAGAGGTCAATGAACTTTATTAGTGTAGCAACAAGTAATTAGTAAATTTTAATTGTCTAATTAACAAATACTGAGGCAATGAATGCTAAACATGATATAATTTAGCCAAAAGTACAAAAACAAGTAGAAATTAGAAATCCATCAATAATGTTTATTGAAGATCATGTGGTGGAGGATCACCATTGTACAGCATTGTGATCCTCCACCACATGATCCTCCATCACATGAGCCACCCCTGACTAATTAGCCTGAACGAGTTGCAGTAATTAGTACAAATGAAAATCATAAATTTTTGTTTCAGAAATTGAAAGGCCAATGTCTAAGGAACAAAATAGTACCAGACAAGCTCATAATAAACATCAAATAAATAAACAACATACATGTAAACATGTCTTGATGAGTAAGAATGCAATAGAGCCACCCTTTTTAGGTGCCCAGTATAAAAAACATGACCATATGGTAATTTTTTTTTGTCGGATTTGACGACTGTCGACAATGAAAATTCTACTCGACAACAGCCTTACAGGAGGGCGACTTTTGAATCCCAACACAAAACTTAAGTCAGTACCACAAGGTAGAAAGGATAGAAAAATAAATCACTTATGTGTATGGCAAAGCCACCTGGTGACTATATACATGTAGACTAACATGAATGAATGACCCTCGTATAAAAGGCTTACACAACGTAATTCAACTCAAAATATTCCCCTTTCATACACATACACCGCAGAACTAATGTGGCTATCACAGACGGACACGAAAAGGATGTAGGTAATAAGACTTCGTTTTATTGCTTCGGAATGGTAACTCTCTCCAATGCCATCACAGAAATGAAAATGAAAGGCTTCTCGGCGCCTCCGTGGAATCCAAAGATACGATACGTATTTTTTCCAGAGAATGATTGGGCGTATCGATACATTTATGCTGCATTGACAAATGGTGCCTTACCCAAGGGAAACAATGGAGAAACCGCTAAAAGGTAATCTAATAAACTGCCTGATTGGTGGTAAATGGGAGATCGAAAACAAAAATTGCTGTAAATCCAACAATATTGTTCTAAATTCACAAACTGTGTGCCAAAATTCTCCCTGAATTGCTGAGACTTAAAGCCATGAAGTGTGTGATTTGCTCCACAGCATTTTTCTTGTATTTTTACTTTTTACATGATTGTATTGCCCATTGGTGTAATAAAATACCACGTGAAAGGCTAAGGCTTTTGCTCTTATTACAGTAAAATTTAAGATTTTATAATATATCCGGAGTTTTATTTTATATCCGTCATAAGAATAAAACGCTCGAGTTTACGCATAAACGACATAAGCTAATCGTAGATCCATCCTTTGCGCTTAATTTAGTGATAAAAATTTTACCCCAGCACCTTACCCGAGGATAGGAACTGTCATTACAAATGACCATATAGGAGGGGTTGATGAGACCCACCATAGGTTTCTACAGTAAAATTGATGATTTTCATTTCATGCTTGTAAATTATTCGAATAGCTACTGACGTTTTACTTGATATATCATCATGAAGCGTTGTTAATATTCTCAACAGAATCTGTTAAGTAAAATTGTCTTTTTTTTTAAATATGGCAATTTTAAATTCTTTTCCATTCACAGAAAACCATTCGTATTTCCAAAACCTTTAGCTGCTGAGGAAATTAAAATTGTTCATCCAGACTTTTGCAGATATGTTGACAACAGGTCAGAACTATTTTCCACATATTTAAAAACCAATTTTTGAAAAGGCGCTTTGTCAAGGAATCTAAGAATAAACAAAGATTTGGTGTCATTTAATTTTTTTTTGAATTTCGAGCGCTTATTTTTGTCAATTGAGGGGCTCAATCTAAGAATAAACAAAATAGATTAGCATTTCTTTGCCATAAAATGTGTCAGATATATCCTTTTTGAGCTAAAAGCAAAGAAATTTTTACTACCAGCGCACATGTCTGCACCACTCATTCGGTCACGACCTTTGTTGTGTAATTTCGACGCAACGTGTGTTATTTTATGCGTTCGACTAATAATTCCATCAATTGAGGGGTTCTCGTTTATTCAAAATCTCAGATTTTGACAAAACTACAGACCTAGAGTCTTGATTTTGCAGGGTATATTGTTTAATATGCGTGTAAAATAAGCATGTTGTGAGGGTGTCCTCCTCAACAAATGTTATAATATGGCTTTAAGAACACGAAGAAGGCAGTGTGAGGGTGTGTGTGGGGGGGTGTGTGTGGAGGGGGGTGTAAGACTTTGATGTGAATTGCATATATATGGGATTGAGCACTTTTCATTCAAAAGATGTCTAACTTGAGATTTCTGACATCATTTCTCCGATAGACAGACTGACTGTGAATAGACTTTGGCTGTGTTGACACCATGGAATGTATATTCTTTCACATTCCTAAGAGATGGTAGTCCACCCGAAGCATTTCATCGTGTCGTCTGACGATTGCCTTTTATGAAACTCATAGTAACGTGGAAGGTCTGTTCTTTGAATTTTTATACGCTCTCCCTTTTGGGATTGAACACTTTATTCAAAAGATAACTTGAGTAAAATGTTGTTATATATCTAATGTGTCGTTAATATTGTTTCATCAACAGATGGTTAAATTCTAAAAAGTTACAAAACCAAGGCCGAGCAACGACTGGGGCAATCATGCTATTCCTTGCACTCCACACGTGTGATGAGGTAAAAAATTGCAATTTAAAGTTAAAAAAACATGTAACGTATAAATTTAATAGTTGTAATTTCCTGTGCTTAACACGTGAAAATGTTTATTCCAGTGTCTTCATTGTGTCTTTAAGCCTAGTATCAAATTAGGGCTATATACAAAACTAGTCTATAGGCCCATTATCAATCTATTGCTTTATAGACGAGAAGGACAGAAAACTGAATACGCAGCATACGTCCCTATACGATGCGCCTCGAGTGGTCGCTGGGTTGAGGCCAAAATACGCAGTGCATCATGGGAAAATGTCGACATCCAAAGCCCGCGTAATACGAATACGTTACAGGAACATACATCATTGTGGGCTTAAATGTCATTATAATGATGTTACATGCGAATGCACACTAAAAGAACAATTTACAATAATAGTAGATCCATTGCTAGCATCCACAGTCAGTCAGCCGATGAGATATCTTGGCAAGTTAATCTTTGAAGACTAAACAGACCATGCCATCAGACAATCTGTGAAAGACGAACTGACATGTATGCTGAAAACAACGGAAAAGAGCCAACTCTACAGTATCATGAAGATGTGGATTTACAACAACGCAATCATACCCAAACAGACATGGGAGTTCACCATCTACAACTTCCTAATGACGTTTTTGAATCTAGAGGATACCTGCACCAAACACTTGAAGAGATGGGCTGGAGTAGGCCGATGCACCACCAACAGGGCCCTGTAAAGTACATGCAAGTATCCAAGTACCATCTCAACAAACACTCTATAGATGGAAGCACTCAAGCTCTGTATAAAGACTGTCTCAGAAAGAAGGCAAAGCAAGTCACATGGAATGGAGTCAAGGAACTAGAGAAGAGAGAACGCAATCTAATACTAAATGAGATGTGCAGAGCACAAAATATAGAGCAGGCCGTGACTTTAGAAAGAACCAGAAGCTGATCAAAGACATGAAGCCGCAGGAACACAGGAAGTGCTTGGCTGGAATTGTTAAAGATGTGGATGAAGATGATATGCTTGTCTACCTATATGGTTGTGCTAAGCAGGGGCTGAAGTGGTACTCCACCATGCAAGTTGACACATTATGGAAGAAGCTGATGTATGTTTGGACACCGAGCTGTTGTCGTTCCATATTAATGCCATACATGACCAACTGCCAACCCCCCAAGAACCTAAGGTTATGCGGCAAGACCAATCTAGGATCCTGCCAGCTATGCCATCACAGCAACTGTACACTGTTCCATATTCTAAATGGCTGCAACTTCTCACTGCAAAGTGGGCGATACAACTAGAGTCATGAACAAACATAAAAAGCCACAGCAACTGATGTGATGACTTTCATCGATGAGGCTAATCATAGGAAACATGCCAGATAACATGGCTACTATCGCATGCCGCACTGCAGATGGTACAGCCTACAGGAACCCATCTTTACTTCTTCCAAAGAAGGAATTTACTAACATCCCACAAAAAGCCAACTACTGGAAAGTCCTAATGGATGAAGAACACAAACAAATAGAATTCCCTTCCCAAATAGCAGAGACAGCTATAATTGAACTCACTTGTCCAATGGAGGAAATCTTCTCCAATGCATATGCCAGGAAAAAGTGTAAATATCAAGACCTTGTAGCTGAGTGTGAGAATACGGGTTGGTACACCCACTACTTCCCAATTGAAGTAGGGCAAAGACTTTTACAATACCTCACTGAGCAAATGCCTTGCAGTTTTAGAAGTTACAAGTAGGGAGATAAAAATTATCATGGACACAACTTCCAAGACTGCACTAAGAGCTACCAATAACCTATTCCTCAATGACACTTTTCATAGCTCTAAACTAGTCCTTCCTGTTGCCTTACATCACCCCGGTAGACCGTTGCAACCTTGTGGCACTTATAAGCTGATTTTGTTTTGTAGCAAAGAGAAGAAACATAGTTCAAGGACCTTGAATAAATTCTTCCCTGCGTAATGGTAAAGCGGAGTATGGGGACACTACTTTGGACATTTTGTGATGTAATTAGTAACGGAAATCATCAAAGATATACTATTTTGTATCTTCTTTTCATCAAAATAAAAAGGAAGTCAAGCATCTTCTGTATTTGGAATAATTATGTAGCAGTGAAATCGTAAGTACATAATGACATATTCCACTTTTCTTCATACTTCCGCAGGTTAATGCATATGGGTTTATGGGTGATCCGAACAAGTTTACATTCCATTACTACGATCAAAAGTTTACCAAATCCACTGGCATAACTGATGCTTTTTACCACGACTGGAACAAAGAGAACGCTCTGTGGAAACTCCTCATTGATGAAGGCATATTTAACATGTATACTAGGGACTGATTAAGGCCTACCGATTAAAGAAGGCATAGTTCATAATGTGGTAGCGTCTGATTGATGACGGCATATTTCACGTGTCCGATGGTTTCAAATACTCCAATGTCACAGCCGGTATGGGACACTACGTGACACGAGAATTACGGGGCTGACGAAACTACAAGGCTGACAGCCCGTACAAAATAGACGATCAGCAGTTACATACAGATTGAAAAACGACATACTTACTGTGGGGTACTTTGTCGAACCCCAACGGTTTTAGAGGCTATGCAATAATTATGAACGAGGGCTGGTGGGTGGGTGGCGGGAATTTTCGGCCAACTGAAGGGGGGGGGGGCAATTGTTGGCAAGCCGAGGGGTGGGACGTACACATCCATGGGCTCCTTTTATATAATAGATCTTAAAGACAGTGACAAGGGGGGGGATTGTTGGCAGATCGTGAGGGGTAAAGCTATTTTTGGCAGGCCTAGATGAGGGGATCGAGGGCAAGCGAATTTGGCACGCTGTTTGGAAATTGTACCCCACGGGGGGGGGGGGGGGGGGCGGCTCATAATTATTGCACAGCCCCTTAGAATAACATAATTTTGTTTTGACACCAAATGTTTAGAATATTATTGTTTGTGAAGATTTCATGATTACATGTTAATCCAATGGCGACGTTAAACATGGCGAGCTCGTATCCGACCCATAGGCGTAGATCCGGGGAGATGGGGGCGGTAAATCCCAAAAAATATTTTGCCAGGGGGGATGGTCCATTCAATACCGCCCCCATGGTGACGCCTGTATGTGAGTTTCTAACCAAATCAACCTCTGCATATTTGGCCACTTTTGCACATATTTCACATTTTAACTGCAATATAGCAAAATTTGTTTGGTGCTTCGCGCGCATGTACCATAAACTTAATTGGTCGCCAAAAGGTGCTGGATTCACTATACTTCAAGAATTTCTTTCCAACCCCCCCCCCCCCCCCTCAATGTCAAAAAGAAATCGACACCACTGGTCCGACCCACCTGACTATGACCTGAGTATTATATAGCCTACATACATCCACCCACCCCAGGCCTTACATCCACACACACCCCTCCCCACCACCCCCCCACACACACCCACGCATAATGTTTTAAGGGTAGACGGGGTATTGTTGGTCGAAGCAACCTAAATATCGATTTTCATTATGTAGATCAATATATTATTGAAAATTAACACCTTGATGTTTTGCAAAAGTTCATTCTACAAATCGTATACTCTGCAAACTTGCTTAATTTATTGTTGTTAATTAGTTATGTACGTTTTACAAAAGTGTTGTTGTTTCAGCCCTCTTCACAACGTAACTCAAGAACCGCAGCACCTATAAAAGTATATCTGTGATATTTTAATTCTTCTACACGATCGCTATGAATTGAGCAATGCAATTTTTGCCAAAGCTCACTACCATTCGTAAGATGCTGTGAACTACCAAATCACAACAGTTTAAAATAATTAATAACCTTAATTCACTATAAAAATTGATAAAAATGTCCTTAACTTGTATTTGCCAATGTTGAAATCAAAATTTTAGTTTTCAATTATAATTGAAATGGCATATCAATTATACTATATCAATTATTGTTAGTGTGCTTTAAATCATTAACTGTTTTATACTCTGTGAAATGTCTTTATTTAATTCAAATACCAGATGGTGAATTTCCTTGTTATATAAATTCTACTGTGTCTTATAACTTTAACGGTCTTAACTGTTTAATTATGTTTTTCAAAAACATGCCTTTTATGTTGTATTTTGGCTAGTATTATGGAAATCTGAAATATTTTCTCATCTGAAATTTTTTCTCAAGTATTGTCGAGTTTTTGCTTGCAAATTATAATTATTATTTTTATATTTTGATAAAATTATTTCGTATTTAAATGTCTGTGTTGGCTATTTATGGATTGTTTTGCCCATTAAGTTCATGATTGTGTATATGCTTATATATTTATGTATCATATGTATTTAAACGTTTTGTTAAATTAATTTGGATATATTTTGACGTATATTTTAATGTGCCCCTGGGCAGGCCCGTCGCTAAGGGGTGTAGGGGGAGTGAGACACCTCCACCCAATTCTTAATTTTGTCGGCAAAATTAGGATTGTCGGCAAATATAAAAATAAATGTGCTGTTACGGTTGTTATGACCTTGAGCAATTGTTTGAATACAATATTGTTCATGTAATTGTTACTGTAGAGGAAACATTGTGACCCCCCCAAACACACACACACACACCCCACCCCTACAAACACTTTTTAGATTCGTGGGCGTCCTGGCTAAAAAAAAGGATCTACAATATTCTCAATTTTATTAGGAAAAAATATTTCCGTCGGCAACATATGCTGTGCCCTTCTACAACCCGATTGGTCTGCGACGCCCCTGCCCCTGGGCCTCATGGAAGATGAGAGGATACATTAAAACATCCTCTGAATGAATGACCCAGGCAAAAGAAGAAATAAAACAAGCTATGCTTTTATTACACGCCATTTTATAAAGTCCACATCGGGTGTGATAATATAGCAAAAACAACATTACTTCAACAACCATGATAACAAAATACTGAAGGAGTAAACAGATAATTATGATTTCAAGAAATAGTGGTACAAGCCGAAAGACTGAGGGAAGTAGGACATAAAATGAGGTCCACTACTGCTCAAAGTTAATATTATTATTATTATTATTATTATTATTATTATTATTATTATTATTATTATTATTATTATTATTATTATTATTATTATTATTATTATTATTATTATTATTATTATTATTATCTAGGTATATAAAAAGCCAAATTATACCTTTCTCAATCATTATGACATTGCGTATGACATAACACAGAGTAAGTTTGAAGTTTGATCCCCAGTACCATATAGGCCTATATAGTGGCATATTGATAGATTATGCTATAAGTATAATAATCTCACTTCTTGAAACAGGTTCATCAGGTTTGGCAAGGAAGATATATCGAATTAAAGGGATTTGTCAAAATTGAATAAACTTTTTGCACAAACTCCATTAGTCACTGCTGGCACCGCCCTAACCCACCTTAACTGGCAACCCAGTCGGGGTTTTACGGTATTAGTAATAAAACCTCAAAATAATGCAAAACATAAGTTTAAACCCTTCTTAAGGATTCTTAGTACTTCGGTAAAATGAAAAATAATTTTTTTTCTCATTATGCTGAGAACATCGATTTTCTGTGGCTTTCAAAGGAAAGGGGAAGTAAAAGTAGGCTTACAGTTATGATCAAAATTTAAGGCCAACTTATTGTAAAAAGAGGAACTGATATATTATATTGTAAATGTATACTATTGAGAAAAAACAAACCACACGCAACGCAATAACGATTTCCTGTGACTTTAATCAAAACACGTTTTAATGAAAAGGGGGAAAAGAGGGAAGTGTAAAGCAACTTATTGTAGAAAGTGGAACTGAAAAAATCAGACTGAAATATGATAAAACATATCATATGGGGGTGGTGGGGTTGATGCAAAAGAAACATCCCCACCTATTTCAGAGCCCCCTCTTGCCCATGAAATATGTACGTCAACCCCATAGAAAATAGTGAAAAACTCATGTTCTATGACAAAAATTAAGGTGATTTTTTAAAGGCAGCCTTCAGACGGATAAAGAAATTCAGCCCCCCCCTTTTTTGGCATCAGGCCCCCGTTACAAGTGTTTGTGAACGGTCCCTTATAAGCGCATAAACAAGCTATATGGATCGCTTGCATACAACAGTGCCAATAAAAACTTTGGAAAAGAACGTCGCATACGGTACTTGTCTCAGCAAATAGCAAAATGGCGTATTATTGGGTAATCTTCACATGAATGAACGCAATAAAAACTCTTCCAAATTAGAATATTGAAAAGTATAAAAAACATAGATCTAGAATTACGTGGCTCGTAATTATGGTGGCCCCCGCTACAAGGATATGTAAATAAAAGGTTTTAAAATACAAATAATATGCATAGAAGGTCATTAATATTAATGTGAAAATAACATCACACAAACTAAAAGTTAGAAGTTCATTAGTTATTTACTGTTAATTTGCACCATCTCCCGGCACATCCTAAATAATATTTAGCCGTTGCGGTTTATGCATATCCCTACAAGCCTAGTCTTGGCACTTCGTGAAGAAATATTCAATACTTGGATGTCAAGTCTGTATTAAATAAAGAAGAAGGCGCTCCAATCCCTGGGCTCCAGGCAAAACCTTGCTAAAAGGCTAAATAGGACAGCCAACAATCCGCACCATAATATTTTTAAAATAGAAACAATTTGGTATCTAGGAGGATCATTCAAACAGTTCTACCTCCATCCAGGCAGGCGAACACCACAACAAGAGCTACTTTAAGGTAAGGAAGCTCCATAACTTCTCTGACAAGGCAGGCTAAGCGGATGTTGATGTGAGGATTCTGACTAAGGAACTCGGTCAAGTGGTAACGCATCAAAAGAAATAAATCCCCCTCTGAAAATTGCGTCATAACATCGTAAAGTAAAACTTTGTACCAATAAAACTTATTTAGAAATAATTATATGATTGTTTACTAAGTGTTTTGTGAAAATGAAAGATGTCCCTGACTTCATGGCTGAATGAACCCAAATTGAAGACAAAAACTGCCATTTCCAAAAGTCACAAAGTAGGCCTATGTTTGTTAACTGCAAGGCGTATTGCAGGCGGCGGATGACATGATAGAGCCGGCAACTCGTGAAACCGCCCGGCCGTATGGCATTTTCCATATACTCAGTTAGTTTTGTGGGGTTCATTATCGAACCCCAACGGTTTTAGCTTGTATTTATATTATTTATCAACATAGGCCTATTTGTTTGTGATATTTCAAGCGTTTTAAAATTTCAAAATAATCCCATTCAATTACACGGTTGACGATGAAAATTTACTGAATTTAGGGACTGCACGTCATACACCACCTGGCGTATTGGGACAAGGAATGGAACTGGCCATCTTACAACTCAACTCTGCACCGAGAGGATTTGCATGGCTGAATGATCAAGAATCGACACACATTACAGTAAATATTCACTTGGTGAGCAATTTAAGCTCATTCAGCCCTGAAGTGATGACAATCTCTTATTTTCACACAGCACTTAGTAAACAGTCATATAATTATTTCAAAGTTAGTTTTATTGGTACAAAAAAACGAAACCTTACAATGTTATGACGACATGTTCAGAGGGGACTTATTCCTTTTGATGCGTTTAGATTAGGACTGCTCCTGCCCTGAAGAGGCATCCAAATCTGATATCCTTGTATAGGCTAACAGTACACTGCCTTTGTTCCAGGAAGAGAATAAATTCCTTGTAGCGGTTCCAAGGTTTGTGAGAGTATTCAGGAGTTACCAGCTTGAGGCGCATGTCCAGTGCTTGCCCTGCTAGACTGGCATTATTAATGTCTAACTCTAGATCTACCATGAAACCCTTCAACACCTGTTCCATCTTCATATCTGCCTCTACCAACCTCATACCCTTATTTATTTATTTATTTTGTTGAAACCCGATGCAGTATGAGTACCACAAAGGAGCTGACCTGCTGGTGTTTCCAGGGAGTACATCTCTGAATTAAACCCTTCTCTGAATTAAATCTTTAGTGGGATGCTACATAAGGGGGTATTTATTACATAATAATACATTATAATGATGTTTCCAACCTGGTTCAGGACACGAACACATATGTTGTTAGCACTTTGCAACCAGACAGAATAGCAGTATATTGTGTAATTCGTACAATGGGGATTCTGTGTGTAATTCATATGGCAAATTGCACATTTCGTTTTTTGGCAGGGGGCAAGGTTTTTTTTTCATGCAATATGCCCACATTTGGTACGTAGGTTTCTCAAATTACCACCCCTGAAGTGGGCGTAATAAAATTCCAAATAATGTGTTTTACCCCTATTATCCCCCTACCCTACACGTATGGCATGTACGTGACGATGGAGCTGGAGGTAGAACTTTTTGATGGACCATTGTATATACCATAGAGCGTTAAACTCCACAAACGCGTTTTACAAGGTCTGGAAATTTTCTATTTGCAAACGTGCAGTGACAATTTCCTCTTAAAATAGCCCTTGCATGTGGTATAGTTTTCAGAAGTATTTTTTTTTATCTGAGGACCAGAAAATCAAACATAGCTTGAAAAGACCCACCGGGAAATAATACTTTATAATAGGGTGCGATGCTTCCTTCTATGTATTCAGCAGGTTTAATTAGTGCTAATTAGCTGATTAAATACTTTTAAATAACTGTTTTTATCCAACAGAAAGAATACAATATCTTTTCGTTTGTCAATATTAGACTAATTACTTTCAACTCTGAGATGGGAAAAGGCGTGGACGAGCCTGTAATGTGCTCGTTGTTTAATTAATGAGATGAAAGTAAACAAAGTACAAAATTATTTAGTTGCTACAATTACTGAGATGAAATTGGTACTACATAATCATGGATTTTATTTTCAACTCAACATAAAAGGCAAAAAAGTATGTCATCAATTTGTTTCTATGGTACCGTGTCCTCACATCTGCCCTGCAAGTTCGTTATATTAATTGATCATAAACTTAATTAGCATCAATGGACAATCTTGTTTTTTTGGGTGTCAAATTCAAAAGAAAGAACTATAGCTTTCAAACAAGACCAATATAAAGGGTGCAAATATTCAACTTCATTTTGAGAATATCATTATCATTTCATTTTTTCAAGAAAAATGTCACGCCGCCACCCTTTTCAGGATCCCAATATATATCCCATAGATAGCACAAACTATACATTGTCTTATTCATTATCATCAAACGAGTAATTTGATATATCTCCTAAAAAGATCGAACAATTTTCATTTTTTAAGTAAACAAATATTGGTAGACATAGGTGTTGAACTCAACCATTTTGCAAAACCCCTTGCCCCTAGACTTATTATTACATTGGGCATTTCAGAATAACATTCGTATATTTCGGAGTTTCACGAATAAAAGCACTTACAGACAATATATTAGATGTCTACTGCCATCATCTGCTGCGTTGTAACCCATCGTTTACCATGAAGGAATGAAAAATATCTCCCTCATACGATTGTATTGCGTCCACACATAACCTAAAGTGATACAACAAGGTGTGTACATATCGGTAAGTGCTATTAAATCAAACAATGGATAACTGGCGAGGTCTTGGTTTGATGTCTTTGGTATTGTGGCATTTCGTACTTGGTAAGTGCACCACTGATTGCATAAAAAGAACATACTTAATTAAACTCTTCTATTTTCCCATTTTTATGTCTCATGACTGTATTGTACCACTTGTTGAACAGAATATTCAAGGGTAGATAAAACGTGTAATAATATTGTGCTTCCTTGCCAATTTTACAATTTTACCGTTCAACAACAATGCGCTTGCGTCGTCTGTGTAGTTTACTATACTCCTATTAAAATAAATCACCGGGTAAATCACGCAGATGCGCCAGAAAAATCGGCAATGTTTGACCGTTTCAAGTATTTTCAAGAACAAATATTTTTCAGCAAAAGAATAATAATGGATATTTTGTATTCATCGTAATAAATTTACCAATAGTTATCAGATACAATTGGTATATACCTTCTCTTTAAATAAAGCAACGGATGCCAGTCACAGAAGAGGAGACCATTATAATTTAACCACGGAGCTTTTGTCAAACTATGGTTCAACAATACCACGACCTGTAGTAAATTCCAGCACTCAAGTAGAAGTTGTTGTCCGTCTGGGTATTTATAGAATCATTGACTTGGTAAGCGAACTAAAACGTTAACACATACAACAAAGATGAAGTGAGGTTGGGACCGAGACTCTCTTGGGTTTTGCCCCTCTTCATGTTCCATCAGCCAAATTTAGTAACATGCAATTTGTTTGTCTCAAACCCCTTTGATCCACTACATAAATATGCAACGGCCGTGGCCATGCGCAAGAATCGGGTTTTTTTTATATTTAAGATTCAGACATGCGTCTTAATACGTAAAGCGGGACATATATACATATACACGGCGAAAAGCAAAAAATCAACTTGCCAGGGATTTTCATTCTTTATTAATTCATCAAGTGAGAAATATTAAGAAAGGAAATACAGATCCTACAAAATATTGATTTGTGAATTCGGTATAATAAAGAGAAAGTAAGCGATCTACCTGAAAATACCTAAAAATGTAGACAGTAAAAATATAATCAATATAATATCAGTATTATTTTTCAGGTGACTAATATCAATATTTTTGGCCCGAAACGCTACTTTACCAATTGCCGGACTCAGTAAATTGCACTTTTTAAAGCTGATTTTTAAGTGGAATTTTCTTTCAACAATTATGTAATTAATGAATAATAATTTCGTGTTATTAGAAATAAACTTCACAAGAAGAGAGGCATTTGCGTTAAAACATAATTTGCATGTATATTTTTTACAGAACGAATATATGCAAACGTTGACCATTAGTATGTATTTGGGAATGGTAAGTTGTGCGAATACAAAAACGATGTTCATGCTATGATGTTAAATAATTAATTAATTCATTCATTTATTCGTTCATTTATCCGTATAGTTTGTTTATTTATTTGTGTTAGTTTGATTACTATGATTGCTATGATTGTACTGTATTAAAGCCATAATAACCTATAAAAAGCGATGTCGGGTTTTGTTCTTTGCCATATTTGCCGAAGTACAGGCTGAGTCAAAAAGAAGTAAACTCATGTTTGAGGGGCTGTAACTAGAGATTTGTAAAGAATCTGCTAAAAATGAAAATATCATTGGAAAGAGAAAATTCTACACGTCTAAATAAAAAAAGAATTGTTGCAATTGCACACAGCAAAGTTATACTCATTTGAATACAACCACCCATTTTTGTAGCTGTACACGGCCGACTGATTTTCATATATTTCAATTTCGAATCAACAAAGTGCTAACAGGATTTATTGTTGAATTGACAACTTTGCTTTTAATTAATTAATTACAAACGGCGTCCTCAGGATGAAGTCCATGACGATACTGTATAGTTTGTAGGGATACCAATTCAAGTCTTTACGAACGAATGTTGGGTAAATGATTATGTCTTGAGCTGATCTTTGGATCTTGCTGTAACACATGTCTAACTCTAGCAATGTTCACTTGTGATCTAGTAATTCGTGGTCTGCCTGAAGCTTCCGGTGGTCTGTTCCTTACTGTCCCATGCACATTGAGCTTGTTCACATTCTTATATACTGCTCCCTAACATGGAATCCGATTAGCTGTGGGAGATTGGAGAGGAAAAAGACGCTGAACTTCAGTGGGACTCTTAGTTTCATGATACTTCGTCGACAGAAACATGCGCTCCAGTACGGTAAATTTTGGTGCCATGTTGACATTTGGTCCGTTTCATTATAATGTAGTGCAAGAGGTAAGATTCATATTGAAAAGAACCCTTTAACATTTAGGTATTGATCGAAACCACACCTGCCACGTAACTTTACTTGCATTTGAATATCGCGCCTTACCAAACAATATAATAGGTACTTGGGAAGTGAAACCGTGTGTAGCTACAAAAATGGGTGGTTGTATTCAAATGAGTAAAACTTTAGTTTGCTGTGAGCAATTGCAACAATTCTTTTTTAAAATTAGATGTGTATCATTTACTCTTTCAAATGATATTTTCATTTTTAGCAGATTTCTTACAGATCTCAAGTTACAGCCCCTCAAACATGAGTTTACTTCTTTTTGACGCAGCCTGTATATGTCATTACATCAGAAAGGGTTTCTGAGAAATGTAAGGTAATGAGGTAAAAAATACTTACCCTCTTTACTTGTGGAACTTTATAAGGGTTAATATCTAGACAAGGCATTGGTTCAAATTGCTCTGTTGCACTACAATCACAGCAAGTTAATTGATTCCAATTAAGTGTAAATTCGGACAAGTGTAAACATCACAAGTATAGCAAAACAGCACTACAACAAAGAAAAACAGATGCTGGAACGTTGATAATTAACAGCTTTCATGTGTTTTTTAAAACATCATGAGTTTTTCTAAATCTATACCAAACGAAACTCTACATTGTTTCTCTTTCAAGGTGTGGCACGACGAGTTTCTAACTTGGAACACAAGCAAATATCCCGATACTCCCTTGAACTTAGCTGTGCCAGCTTCGAAGATTTGGCGTCCGGATCTTCACTTATATGAGAAGTTAGTACTACTGCAAATATTTGAATAGTTTGATGAAGTTACGTTTTGTGCGATCACCATTTGCGCAGTATTTTGGTCAATTTTATAATATCGCCAATTTCAAAAATTCAAAATGATTTGATATCATCAGGACTCGTATTCAAAATGCAGATGTGTAAACTATGAAACTTAAGTAACCCCCTTGTTTAAAATGCTTAAATTAATCACTTCTAAAATTGCCGTGGCTTAAGCTCTGGTCTAACATTCTAAAAGTATGTTTATATTAATCTCGTGTTAATATTCACAGCGTTGATAGAAACTTTGTAAGTTTGAAAGACGTTGGTGTTTTCATTTACCCTACGGGCACCGTTGAGTGGGTTACTCCTAACGTACTGCAAACCTCTTGTGTTATTGATGCGCGACTCTTTCCATTTGATACTCAACGTTGCCATCTAAGATTTGGATCCTGGTATTATAACTTAAAGGAGATGAATATTGAAGCTTTACACACATTTAGAAGTTCCACATTTTTTGTTGAAAATGGAATCTGGGAATTGGAAGACGTTGTCATTCAACGCGAGGTTATTAATTATGATAATGTAGGGTAAGTGCAATAGCTACAGACACTTCAGAAAGGGCCATGAACGGAACGAAGCGTGCATTCAAAGCCAAAGTAAATGAATAAGTGATTAAAATCAACATACCCGGTTTAATATCATTACCAAATTATAATAATAATTCTTGAACACTTGAGAAATTTCCCGCTATCGTATTATATAGTTCTTAGCCGTGTGATATTACACGATTACAAGAAGAAGAAGAAGAAGAAAAAGAAGAAGAAGAAGAAGAAGAAGACGAAGAAGAAATCTGTATGCCGAATGTGACTTTTCCACAAAATCCATGTGACATAAGTTTAAAAAAGAAAAGTAATGTTAAGATGAAAAAATGAAAAATGCCACTTTAAAAATAAAATACATTTCAAAACCATTTTTAATGGTGACCATGGTGGCTTCTTAAATTCTCATTAGTTGACCATGGTGGCTTCTTAAATTCTCATTAGTTATACAGTCAAATCTGTACAGAGTAGCTTTGATATAGAAAAGTATTAGTTTAAAGAGAATTGTATTGATTTTATTAAATTATTTTGATTTTCATCAAATTTATTGAGATCGTATTTCTTGTAAATAAAATGTATGAGAGAAAAATCTTTAGAAATGTTTTTTTCTCAATAATATAAATTTTTTGAATTCTTGAATAAAAAACAACAGCATGAGATAGAATTCGCTCCCCAAAACGGAAAAAACAAGATATAAAACAATTGTGACGTTTGTATGTATTTGTATCAATAAAGACCTTTCCTGCAAAAGTCATGTCTGCCGTCATGTTCCGAGTTGTGTGGGAAAGTTCTTTCAACTTCTCTCTATGATTGCATGTATATATTGACTGATGAAAATAATATCGATTTTATTTTCCAAACTTTTTTATTAACCGGTTTTAGATTATACCCGGAGATTGTTTTCACCGTGGTTCTCAAACGCCGTACAGGGTTCTACATACTAACGTTAATCACTCCATGTATCATGTTGTCAGTTTTGAATTTGATGGCCTTTATTCTGCCGACTGCCTCTGGTGAAAAGGTATCTCTTGGCATCACCAACCTACTTGCTTTAGTGCTATTTCAACAGCTGATAGGAAACTTGGTTCCACCGTCATCGAACTATATTCCGATCATAAGTAAGCATTATTAATCGTCTTATTCCAGCATATTGACGAATAACGATAGCTATTTCATAACGTCTGCATCCACATCCCTGGGGACGGTATATACGGTATGGTATAGAGTAATTTTCGGTTCGTTCGTTCAATACAAATTAGTGGTTTAAAATGGCAAAAATGCAGTTGATGAAATTTCAAAGTTGGTAATTTTTTTTAAACCAAACCAATTTATTCCTCTCAAAATGTATATTTTGACCCATTTCCGTTACACAGTTCTAGAGAGAAGGTTAAATGTCAACATTTGCGTTCCACAATTGTACAAAAATTGAAAAATTCATAATTTTGATATGTAAATGGTCTCAGATTGCATTTGAAAAGAATAGTTTGCCATATATCAGGTTTGTTACATTGGTCTCAAAGATCAAAGTCCATTGAGAATGGTTGACCTTCACTTATTTTGTGTTGTTACCCATGTAACAAAACATCCATTACAATGCAACTTTTCTCATCATGCTCATAATTGGTTTATTTTTGTCAATATATCAATTTCAGACCAGTTAAAATCGGAGAATTTTTAAATTTGTAGACGCCTGTGGACCCCAAAATTTGATCTTCAACCTTTTCTTTTTGCCTATAACTCAAGAACTGAATCATTATGATGGGAGAAATACATTGGTATGTAATTTACCAGAGTTTACCAACTTTGAAATTTTATACCGGTATAACCGGCCATTTTGAATTCTTACACATTAGGCACTGTTTCGCTACTTTGATTTTACATGCTTTTATGAAATCACTGGTGATGAAATGGATTCTGTTGCAATAAGTGGTGGGTTAAAGCTGTTTTTCTTAATTTGACTGGACTAAATACATACGACCCAAAAATAAACGCCATTTCTTATATATTTATAAGTTTGTTTTATTGGTTAAAAAAATTCGTGGTATGGGATTAAACTGCTATTACAAATCATATTTAAGCCTCTAAATTTAGATCATATGATCATATTACTGTAAAAAATGAAAGCGTAATAATAATATAATATAATATAATATAATATAATATAATATAATATAATATAATATAATATAATATAATATAATATGATATGGTTTATTCAATATTGAACTAACAACAAATTTAATTTGTTCTATTTAACAAAAGGTTATTACTTCGCACCAATGATTTTGATTAGTTGCTTATCCATTGTCTCCGGTGTGTTTGTGGCAACGTTATACCATAAAGACAAAGCCAAACCAATTCCAAACTGTATTCGAAAATTATTCAAGCTTCAATCATCGGTAGATTCATCGGCTGAAGATCATCGCTTTCATCTGATAGCTTTAGATAGAATTAATAGCTCAGAACCAACCATAAGAAAAGCCAATGATCGTGAATCATCGAAGCGGAAAAATAGTTCTGTTTATGCCATTTCAGGTGGTAATGAGACACCACTTGATGAGTGCCTGGATGACTCTGTTAAAATGGTCTGTGAGAAAGAAGGCTTACAAGCTTATCATAAAGATAGTAATGACTGGCAAAAATTAGCCAATAATATCGACAACATATTGCTGGCAATAGCTTTTGTGTTAACTATCGGTGCTATTACAGTAACAATGACATTATTCTTTATGCATTCTAGTAACTAAATTAATTCATTAGCTTTTCTATCTGTTAGCTTACTGTTTTGACAACGTTAGTATATTAGAGAATGGAAGAGTTTTACATGTAGTATAACTGTTATACTTTTCAATAATAATAATAAAGATAAGCGGAATGATCTTCAAATTGCTGCAAATCACAGTGTTATGCTAACTAGTGACAAATTGCAGAAGACATCATAACAAATACTGCAAATAAATACATAGCTTTGCTCCAAAGCCGACCTAATTTATTGTCCATGAAAAACCATGCTATATGTCCTCTGACACTATAGTGAAGACCTACGCCTCGGTGAGTGGACTTAAGCGGTTGGAGGGTAGGGTAGACCAACATCTGTGGCATCATGCAGTTATTGTTAACTACATGTATGCACACAACACAGGGACACTCACAATAGGCAATTGAACACTACTGGTAGCGCTGTATCGTAGCTATTGGGGATGAACTAGTTAGTATCATATATCAAAAAGTATAAAAGCTATGATTTTAGTACTTTCTCTCTGTTTCAATTACTTATTCTTTTCCAAATATCTGAATCTTCAATCCGGTACAAGCTTTAATAACGGGGGAACATACATTTTTATTAAAAAGAAATCCTACCATCTATCCAAACTCGCCGTGTTATTCCAATGCACATTTTACTTCACCGGGCAGCCATTTTTTGATCGTATTTTGAAGATTGGCGTCATAAAACCGTCATAGGTACAAATTTAGTACTTTCTGTCAATCAATTATGGCTTATTCTCTACATGTCAATCTTTAAATAATTGACATAGTCCTTATAATAACGGTACTCCGCCTCGATGAGTAAATGACAGCAAACAGCTGCAAACCAGTGAAAAATATCCCAAAACTCGGTCAGTGGGGCTCTGTTCGTACATGTCAATAGAGTCATTATCGATTGGATTAGTCGTCCGTAGCGGACAATTCGGTCGCTCATTGGATCAATATTATCAGGTGGTAATAAATTTGCATTGGACAATAGATTACTATATAATGGTTTAGTACTGCATATATCGGTTAAATCTTCAACATGTTCAATAAGCGGGTTTATGGCTGGAAAGGTCACGGTGAATTCGCCGTGGACGTAAGTGCACTATGGGTAGACACTAGACAGTGATCTTTACTGCATAGTGGTCCTACTTGTTGGTGACTTATGATAGTGTTAATGACGAGTGATAGTGTAGCAAGCTCTGAATTATTTTTTTACAGAATGATCTAACCAGGCAGGGATTGGCCTTACATGTTCGTTACTGGTCACTTGCTTGGGTTTATTTTACTCGGGGATCACTGGATCTTGTAAGGTACTGCGAAGGCTCTGATCAAGAGCTAATAACAACAAGGATAGTGCCATTTTACAAGAATCACAAAAATTACATAATTGTTGAAAAATATTCTTTTGATTTTTAGTGCGTTTTTTCCACAATAAAAACACAACAAATTAGACATAGGTCAAATAAGTAACAGTAAAATATAAAAGGGGTTTTCTCCCCGGTGACATTTCCTGAATTCTATAAAATCACATAAGATTGTAGCAAATGACAGAAAATGTTTATTTGATTTTATAGGCTGCTTAATTTACTGCGTCGGCAATGAAATACGAAAGATGAAAGAACGATACTGTGTGATAAAACTTAATTAATATTTAATGCGTCGATTTCATGTATTGCTTCAATTAGTGCAATGAATTATTAATGTTTTGCCATTATACCAACAGACTTCTTTGTATTTATGGAAAGAGCTGATTAATTTTAAAGCACGTGAGCTGACTTTATACTCCATCACAGAGTGACGAGCGATTGGTAGTTGACCAATAAGGTAGCTCGCTTTCCAATCGCGACAAAACTTCACGCAGTAAACATTGAGGACGTCATCAAGGGGGCCCATTTCAAAAACTAATCGCAGTCTGCTCAGTCGCGCCTGCATTATACATCCCACGTTTGAGGAGATTATGGGTAACCACCAGAAGCACCAAAGGCAGACGCAAAAAGCGCTCTACCTCATTGGCTAAAAACCAATCGCTATCGCTCAGTGACGAAGTATAAATTCAGCTTATTAGTTATCATCCACATTCGATCAATTGTTTTAACGAATTTAATATTTTAATATTTTAGTAATTATATTTTAGCCTAGCCCCTCACAGACTAGGCCCCGCACTTCGTAAAAATATTCCATACTTGATATCAAGTCTGCATATTTTCCCGATCATTTCGTCCTTGAACGTACTGACGCATTTATAAAGCAAATTTCTAAATGGATAACACAAATGGAAATTTTTATTACTAATTTCACAACAATACAAATTCAAATTATCCTAAGCCCTGTTACATGTTCATTAAATATAGCTATTTAGCGAACAAAGGTTTCGTTTTTTATTAAAACTACGGTGTCAATTAATTTTCAGGTGTTAATAGAGTTTCGCCCTTTCAAACGTTCTAAATTGATATATTTTGCCTTAAATCGTTTTTGTCAAAGTTATAAAAATCATAAAAAATATTGAAGCAAATCTCCAAATTTGCATTAAGCAATTATTCTTTGCTCACGAATTATCGAATATGTAACATCATATTCTCTACAACAAATATGAAGTTTATACTTCAACCTATAGCGAGTTTAATATTGATATTTTTGATAATAAATGGGCCAAAAATATACAAAACTGCATTTTCAACCCAAATATCTTCGCGCACCTCACCTTTAAGAAATGAGAGCCATGAAAAATGAAAAGATCAACGGGTGTAGATATTTAATAGCATCAGAAGCTTTGTACAAAATGTGAAGAATTTTTATTTGCAATCATCTTTGCTGAAAACTGCTTGAACTATTTGAGCCATTGTACATTGTTAAGTTAATTGAAATTAATTGTGCATTAGTTATACTCATATTGCAATTTTCCAAGTAATAGCAAATATTAATAGATTGATCATCAATGACAATTTATGATAATTAATATTAAAGTAATGCAACCTTTAAACGCATTATCTTTCCAACAAAATTGTTGCCATAACAACAACCTTGTTTATAATTGTTATGAAATTTAGTATATTTTGCAAAGTCAATATTTTGTGTGCAATTTGTTTTTGATGTCTTTTAAATTTCTTAATGTTTTCAATCCTTTTAATGTTTTAATATGTATGATCAAATTGTAATTTTGCATGTAATTTGGCCATTTGGCCACGATATGTGATTAATAAAATACCGATACTGAACAACCCAATGAAGGTTATTTCCCGTGTTGATGATTTTATACTATACAGAGTTTTGATATAAAGTATGAAATATTATTCGAGTTGCATAAAGTCACAATTAGGTACAGTAAGATAGGCCTTCAATATACAATAATGTAGTAAATTGCAACAGAATATATAATCAAATCCATGAACGCTATTTGTTCTTGACCAGCAGCCATGGACAAAATTTTGGGGTCATTTTAATTCAATCCTATATTTCAGTATTGACCCAAGCTGCTGGGCAAAGTACTCAAAAAGTATCCATCTCTACAAGCCCCCCCCAAGAAAACCCACCACCTCCACCCTGGTTAGTTATTCTTCTTCTTCTTCCAATATAGTACAGTCCGCACATAGCGTACATATATTCGTACTTTTTGCATGGTGGGTGCAGGAAATTTACAGTGCTGACTACATCTAAGGTGCGATAAAAACTGGAAGTCGTCTAGCGGAGCTGGACGGACTGCACCTGCCCTCTGAAGCATTCCAGGGAGGTGCTGTCAACAAGCTGCTGGGGAAGTGCATTCCAGAGCCTGATTCCATCTGGGAAGAATGAATGTTGGTAAACATTTGTCCTGGCAAATGGCACATGATATTTCATTGAGTGCCCACGTAGCATCACAGTTGGAACAAGGTAGGACTGTGGAATATCAACAAGTCCGTCAGCAATGCGGTACATCATTTCCACTTTAGCCTGGGCACGTCTTCCCTGTAGGGTTGGCCATTGCAGTTGGTAAAGCATGGCGGAGACACTACTGGTAGTTCTGTAGTCGTGGAAGACGAAGCGGGCGTATCTACGTTGTACCATTTCCAGTTTCCTGATGTAAGTAGTGGAGTGCGAATCCCAGACAACACCGGCATATTCCATTACAGGGCGCAGAAGTGTCTTGTAGCAGAGGACTTTGGTCTCCCTAGGGCACTGATTGATGTTTCTTTGCAGGAATGCACGGGTAGAGTTGGCTTTTAAAGCAACTTTCTGAATGTGGGGGTTCCAGGTGAGATTTTGGTGGATATTGATGCCCAAGTATTTAGCAGAGTCTGCCTCTTCAAGTGTATGGCCATGAATGTTATATGGTATCTTGTAGATCTTCTTTTTGTTGGTGACGTGGAGCACTTGACATTTTTGGGGATGAAACTCCATCAACCAATCTTTTTCCCACTTCTGCGGTTGATCGAGATCATGCTGAAGACCAGCTGCATCTTCCTACTTCTGGATTTTGCGGTAGAGGATGCAGTCATCTGCAAATAACTTGACCGTGGATTGAGGTGATATAACATCAGGCAAGTCATTGATGAAGAGGAGAAAGAGCAATGGCCCAAGCACGCTGCCTTGTGGGACCCCGGAGTGGACAGGAGATGATCTAGATGTGGCTCCATCCAGGATCACTTGCTGAGAGCGATGGTTCAGGAAATCAGCAATCCAGGCATATGTGCTGTTCTCAATGCCATAAAACTTAAGTTTGTGAAGAAGTCTCAAATGTGGAACTCGATCAAATGCTTTCGGGAAATCGAGCAGGATGACGTCCACTTGGTCTCGACTCTCGATGCTCTTTGCCAGATCTTGGATGGTTTGTATAAACTGTGTCGCACATGATCGTCTTTTGCGAAAGCCATGCTGGGCATCGTTGAGAATGTTATGCTTATCGAGGTGACGCATGATACTGCTGCAGATGACATGTTCTAGAAGTTTACATGTGACAGATGTCAGCGATATGGGACGGTAGTTTTCAGCTTTGTTCCTGTCACCTTTTTTGAAAACTGGCACAACATTGGCTTGCTTCCAATCTTCTGGGATGATCCCTTGGTTGAGAGAAGCTTGGAAGAACAAAGAGATGACGGGAGTAAGCTCGTCTGCCAGCACCTTCAACAGTCTAGTAGGGATCTCGTCTGGTCCACGCGCTTTATGGATTTGGAAACCAGCGAGCAGTTTATGGATACCATCAGGATGGATGATGATTGGATCCATGACTGAGTGAGGACTAGATCCTTTGTCTTTTATGGTGGTTTCATCCTCATTCATGTTAAATACAGACGAGAACTGATCATTCAAAATATTTGCCTTGGTTGTACTATCAGAGTAGCTGATACCGTTGGAAGCTTTCAATGGGGAAACTCCGGCATTGTCACATTTTTTACTGTTAATAAAGCTCCAAAAGCGCTTGGGATTTGAGGAAGATTCTGGAGAGATGATATTAGTCACATAATCATTGTATGCTTTCTTGCAAGCTGATCTGCATGTAGTCTTAAGAACCTTGTATCTCTCAAAATCTTTTGGTTTCTTAGAGTGCCGAGCTTTATTAAAGCTACGCTTCTTCTGCCGGGTGAGTCTTTTAACCTGCTTTGTGATCCAAGGTTGATTGTATCTTGTAGTGGCAACTTTGGAAGGTACACCTCTATCAAGGATGTTGAGAAGACATGTTTTGATGTCTGCCCACATCGGCTGGATGGGACTACTGGTAGTGTACTTGGTAGTAAACTGATTTTGAAAGACAAGGCATTCTTCTTTCATATTGTCAATATTAGCATTTTCCACAGAAAAATCTTGTGTGGCACCGGCTTTCTTCTCTTAGGAGTAACGCTCGATTCCACAAACACTAGCTCATGATCACCCAGTGCTGGTAACGCAGTACATCTGCTAACAAGAGATGGGCGGTTGGTAGAAAATAGGTCAAGCGTATTTTCTCTCCTTGTAGGAAATAAAACCATTTGTTCCAGGCCGATGTCAGAGTGCAGGTCCAAGAAACGCTGGTTTAGACTGAGGGGGTACTGATGTCCGTCGATTGTCAGAGTAGTCCAGTTGATGTCCGGGAGATTCAGATCACCACTGATCCATACAACAGCATTGCGAAATTTGGTGGCAATTTCTTCAATCTGGGAGCACATTTTTTCCAAGTACTCGAGATTGTTGTTTGGTGGGCGATATAGTGAACCCACAATGAGAGCAGTGTTTTTGTCAAGGGTGAGTTTCACAAAAATTGACTCAACATCTTCAACAGTTTCTATACGGTCAAAGACATAATCTTTTCGGATGGCAAGTAAAACACCTCCATATCCATCCTTACGATCTTTACGGATGACTTCATACGATGGTGGAAATATCTCGGAACTATAGACGCTACTGTTAAGCCAGGTCTCTGTGCCAATGATGATACTTGGGTCTACAGAGTCAATTAAGTTGCCAAGTTCCTCTTTCTTATTTTTGACACTTTGAAAATTGATGTTGAGAATTTTCATTGGTGCGGATGGCTTGGGCTTGGTCTTTCCCTTATTACTGTGAACAGTAGGAGAGGATGATGACAAAGGTAAACCAGGGCTGTTAACAGAGCTAATACTACTCCGCTCACTGCTACAGGTGCTACTTGTGTCCAAACTAGAGAAAGAATGACTGGTTTCTATTATCGTAGTTGTATCAAACAGGCTCGAGGAGAAGTTAGGCATGCCGCAGTTGACACAATGCCAGGACACATTTTGAAGGCATTCAAAAACTCTTGTTTCCATATGCATGCATTCCACATGATACCATTTCTCACAATCATCACATGCAACTCCACGTTGTTTCCAGGAAACAGCACGGTGACAGATTTGGCATGGATATTTCGGAGATCTAGGGCCTGGATTCAGTTCAATGTCAGATGAGTTTGCAATTAGAAGAAGACTCAGGTATAGAAGGGATTGATTTCTGGAATGTTTTTCATTATCCAGAGGTTTATACTTCATGTTTAGAATGTTTACGTGAACTCCATCACATAGATTGTCATTACGTATAGCTGGATCTTGAATAATGTTATACTTGTAAATTCCACATGAACATGCAGAAAGATTCTTGGCAAAGCCGGGGTTGTTGTTAACAGTACATAGGTGAAGCAGGGTGGCACTAGTAATGAGAAATGCCACATGGATAATGATGTATTGGATGGTGCCATTGTCTCTCACAAACCGATGGGCGTCGACCCCATACTGAGACTATGATGACAGCACAGTTGGTAAGCTTAAAACAAGGAACACTCTCACCTCAGATGATGACAGAGGAATAAGGCTATAGGTAAGAAGCAGTTACTGTTACTTGAGGAAGGCCTTGGATAAGATCCAGAGACAGTAGACCATCAACAGATTTCCCACCACAAGCAAAGCTGTAGAATTCCACAGGCTGATGGTAAGCTTAAATGCAGGGTAGATGAATTCTGCAGGCTGGTCACACAGGAAAAATCAGTTGAAAACTTCAAACTCCAGAATAGTCGGATGACACAAAAATGGGCAAATACACATCACAACCCAGGATAATAGATGTTATTTCTTCACTTGGATGATGAAGCAGCACAAATATATGAAGTTTGAAGGCTACAAAAGGAGTAAATTATCAGAGCTAGCACTGGACATGTCCAGCACCCACACATGCAATCATCCCATGATTTTCCTTAAAGTAGTTTGCTGACATGTTTCTTTTCCTTAAAGTAAGTGTACGGCAATCACAACATTAATATGTATTATGTTAGAAAAATAAGTATCAAGCACGGATCACATGGAGTTATTTTAAACAAACTCATATTTACCATTATAAAAACGAATATAAACAGCCGGCTCTCAACAAGCGATATTCAAAATTTCCGCGCCGAAATTGTCTAGAGCAATGACGTTAGTAATGGTCGTAGCTGTCTGTAGTCTACTGCCCGTTCGTCGTTCAACGCAATATTGTTTTCCCATTAGGTGCATTTTGGGCTCACCCATGAAGTAATGTGTTTCACAGTGCAATATACAAATTTAAAATGGAAAGGAGTGTTGCTACACCGGGTTTCGAACACGGCACCTCTCGCATGCGAGGGCAACGTTCATACCACTGGCTCAATTTCGCCAATGATACATAAATAGCAGAATTTTAAATATCATAAAATATCGTAGCCACACAAGGAAAAGAATGAAAAAACATATTTTATAGACTCTGATTTCATGAAAAGTTTATAGAAACGAAGCGAAAATCGATTGCTTACTTCAATGGCTTTGTTACATCCTCAAATCATAAATTCCGCTTTTAATCATACACATGGTGGCAATGTTGTCGTGATGTAATACGTCTGGTTTTATTGGTTGCTGCTGTCCGAACACTGGATTTGGATCCAATCACTTGCCGTTTTAGGAGACGTTGCTTCTTGACTGCTTGTGGATGTGGAAGTCACGAACATTTCGATTGGAGGTGGATATCCATATGTTGGGCTATTGGTCAATCATTATGATCGTTATTTATAAAGCTAACGATGTAGACTCTAACCCATTTCGAATAAATTTTGATTTGCGAGTGATGTAAATCATATTTCTAGCAATAAAAGTAACATTTCCGTGAATCTGCAAGTCATAATACTCTAAACATCACAATTTCGACATAAAGTCCAGATAAAGAAGGCTCTAATCATTTCTCAGGACCATGTATAATAGTCCACCTTCATTTCATTTGAAACTCAAAAAGTTATTATCCCTATATTATAAGCTATCTGAAAATATATACTTTTACTATTGTCAGATTTATGGAAAAAAGGTTACAGAGCCATTCCATGTCAACTCCAGGGATGTGCACCGCAGCACCTCTGCATTTTTTTTTTTTTTTCTGTGTGGTGGTAGATATTGATGAGAAAGTAAAATCCTGAAAATTTGAGCTTCATACTCTATTTTGTTTTCCCGTGGCATCAATTTGAAATTTAGGGAGGTCAGCGTAAAAAATGTGTCGCAACGCGAAAGACGATGTTTGGTCCATAAATGTATAAAGGGAACCCCCAACAACTTTGAAAAGTATGTTTCCTGGGGTACTTTTTTTGTGTAGAATTCACATCTGGCATCAGAAAACTTGTGTCTCCTTTACTTTAAAAGATATAGGGCCCTCAAAATGCAACTTCGTCCATCCAGGACCAACTTCGGGGGGTCAAAACTCCCAAAGTAAAAATAATTTTATGGTCCATTTTTTTGCCAGTCAGAGCCCTTTGTAGGACATTACTCTTATCCCATATTGAGCCTATTAGAATACTTTTAGCTGAGATATTACCCATGCAAAACTCCAATTGTACATTTTTTGTACATTTTGACCCCCCTGAAAACCAATGTCAGACATTTTGCCCCACCATCAACTTAAGGTATGTTGAACATGTGTTCTTGGACAACATTTCTGAGAGATATTGGCTTTGGGACTCGATGACTTTGCTTTAAAAACATCAGTACAGCACAGCCTACTCACATATATGTCATTCCAACCACATCAACAGAATCGGTTGGTTGGTCAGTGGTCATTCACTCAAATTTTGAGCATAATGAACACATGGAAAAAATGAATGCTCAACTTCAATTGGTTTTGGAGATATGGCTTGTCAAAATTTGGCCCAGTACCCCAGTTTATAACACAGGACCAGCTACTGATCGCATTGCCCCTTTTAATTTCGAGCCAAACAAATGAGGTAAAACGAAGAAAATTAGTATTTTCATTCCAGCGCATTAAAAAAGCCCGATTTTCGCCCAAATGTCAAATATTTTGGTGAAGTTGGTCAAAATTTAAAAAAAAAAAAAAAAAAAAGTTTCTTGGTCCAATGATTTTTTGGGCCCAAATTTGACCTCACAGATGAATTTATCAAGTCTTTGCCATTCTAAATATGTATACTTTTACTTTACTTTAGACCAACAATTTATCAGTTATGAGCCCCGAAAGTTTCCACAATTTCAGGGTTAAGATCAACCTTAAGGGTTCAGACCATAATGTGGTATGCAGTAAACAAGGGTGTCACTCCCCATGTTCATCAATAAAGCAGTAATAAATAATTGGTATCCATAGTCATTGGCAATACGCTGTAGAAGTGACGTCATAATCGGATTAACTACCATAGCAATAGATGAATACAATTTTTTGAATATACCGCGCTGCACTGCAGCAGGTTACCCTCATCACCTGTCTTCAATCATATAATAGATTGAATACAATACCGCTCTTTTCAAAGAGACTAATCTTACAGGTGCAAGTGATTAGCATTTCTTTGACCTCTATGGTTCAATGCATCGGTACCGCATGAACGTTGTAGTGCGGGGCGATATTGCCAAAATTGTATTCATCTATTGCTATGGTAGTTAATCCGATTAACTACGTCACTTCTACGGCGTATGGCCACATGAAGGCACTCATGGCCGCAGAGGACATTTGCTCTGATCAGAGAAGATGATAAAAGAGGAGGTCACTCGCTGCTCACATCAAATAAACAAATGTGTGCATCCACCTATTGATGGAAACAATTATCTAATCCGATTTATCAACTAATACGATAAGTGGCTTTGCGAGTCACAACTGTCTACCTCTAAACGGCGCATGCCCGGATATCAATTTGTTACGTCAGTTGACCGCGAAATATAATTTCTGTATTGTTTGGCATGACCGGCTGCTAAGTTTGACCCGAGATCCCTGTGAAAAAGACCCTCATTTTGGAACCAAATAGCATTGTTGGACACGTTTGGACACAAAACGGGAGTATGGAGAAACTGACACGAGTTTGAATTACTGATTACACTCAAAGAGGTTTTAAATAGAAATAGAGTCGCAATAGATTATATAATCTTTTGTTCGTTTGATGCCGATTAGAAGTTGCGACAGGCTATTCATAAAAGTGGTACCATTGTTTCGAATAAAGGGGTTCCGCCATTAAATTGGTCACTGATCCGGCATCATATTAACGCTCTACACAACAGGCGAGTATCAATAAGTGACCACACTACAGTCGTGTGTAAGGGCAGTCATGTGTAAAGTGGTACCATTGTACTGACGTATCCCAAATGTGTGCTTGTGTGGGTCTGAAGTATATAAGGAGGCTTTAGCTGTCGATGCAATCATCTTTACCACCCACCTGACGTTAGGCGTTTCATTTAAATAAATTGAATGCTCTCGCTGATCGATTACACATTAGAATGTATGAAGGCTGCCATGTCCAGTCCATTATCTATATTACACTATAATGGTAATAGCTATACGTATACATGCAAGTATAAGTATAGGCCTATAAAGGTTGTTTTTAAGAAATTTCCATTTAATTTTATTTTATTTTAAGAAGGAGATTGGTATAGAAATAGTGGCGTACCCAAAGAGGGAAGGGGGTTGGGGAGGGGCAGATTCACCTCTGTGAGAAGTCTTGGGAGGGGTGGAGGGAGGAAGAGGGGAGGAGGGGATATGGAGAATGAGAGAGGGCTGGAGGAAGGGAGAAATAAAAAGATATAATAAAGGCAAGTAGATAAATAGAAATATAAGGAAAATGATGGGAATGAGAGAGGGAGGGTGAGAGGGGACAATGAGAGCGAGGGAGTGATAAAGTGTAGGCCTAGGAAAGAATAAGTACAGAGAAGGGAAAAGAAAGGAATGATGAATACATTTAATAACAATTATTAGGCCTATATAATAACTAAACACATAACAGCACTGGGCAGCCATTCGATGATGTCAATGCCTTTATTCGTTACGTAAATAAAACGCCCAGTCAGATGTATTTCACACCTACCAAACACAACTCACCCAATTTCGCAAACTGGACGTTGAATGTACACTCTCATGAATATTGATTGGCAACATTTTCCAATATGTCAGCGCTCTAATCGGAAACAATAGAACAATAGACCCTGCAGAGCGTTGATTACACTAGTTTTAAGTTTCCGTAAACTGCCGCAAATATTCAAATGGTTATCATTTAAATTTCTTTTCCTTTGACCTTATATTAATTTTACTGGAAAATTAATTATGCTTGACTTTCCATAACTTAACAAAACTTTTGATTTTTTTAATGGGAGTTGCAATATAGATAATGCTTTTTCACTCGTTTAAAAATCATGGTCACCCTGCAGTTATTATTATTATTTTTAAAGAAAAAAAAAGCATGATTTGATTGCGAAATTGGGAATTTAACGATGTACTTCCGTGTGTGGAATATTTTTCCACTAAAAGAACTACCGAATCAGTCGAGCGTGTGGCGGATGAACAGACTACCACAAAGAAAGTGTCAAGAGGTGTTTTAAGTACCCCAAACAAAGAAAAGTGAATGGAGGTTAACTGTGGGTAATCGGATTATATATTCGAGCGATCTCCTCTTTTCTCATCTTCTCTGTTACAACAGTTTGAGATAGTTTACGCTCCATAGCTTTTACACTGATATTTCGGAGCTTGCTCTTTGTTATGTAAAAACTCGAGGTTGAACTCGACTTTGCAACAGTGGATTAAGGCCGTAGCAACCTGACAGCAACCGTTGCACATGGGATATCCAAAATGCCGTTATCTACCAAGAATCCCTCAGAATACAGACTGGTACCCATCTATAGTAATATTTATTGAAAAGCCTGCCTCTTCTTACAACATTGGATACTCTTGAAATGTTTAGAATGTATAGCTTGTTATACAATTAATTAAATTATTTAGTTCTTGTGTTGAATTTTGATTTGTCAGACTCATCCATCAATGAAACAAGTACCACTCATTTTGATACATCTTGTATGTATACTAATTATAATTAGAAGTCTCTAGTTATAAACGAAATAATGCTTTCATCAGCAGTATAGTATACAATAAGTCTTCATTAGTTCCTGGTATACATGTGAAATATTCCTTCTTTAATCAAAAGTTTCCACAAATCGTTCTCTTTGTCCCAGTCGTGCCAAAACGCACGAGTTAAACCATCGGAATTGGTAAAGTTTTGATCGTAGTAATGGTATGTAAACTTGTTGGGATCACCCATGAACCCAAATGCACTGACCTGAGGAAGTATAGACAAAGAGATATCCCATTACGTAATACTTTCACATTTAGATATAATGTCGAAAATTAAAGTATTCCTTATTTGTTTTAAACACAAAATAATTATATCTCTATAAAAGCCATAAGCAACATTTTGATGGTCCAGAAATATTCATAAATGTTAAACTGCCAAGAAAGACAATAATTTATAATGGTCTATAGGTTTGGCGATTGAATATCTTGATCAACAGAATCTATCACATGGAGTAGTTGAAAAAGTCCATAAAAACTATTACTATTAAAATAGGCTATTCTAGTTGAAATCCATTAGCCCCTGTAAAAGACATGACCTGAATCTCCTACACATGTTGTGCACATTTCAATTCTGATTGATTTTGTTGATCTAGACATTTAATGTCCTGAAGTTATTAGTCTTAGTTGATATTCTGAAAAGTTCTCGACCAACAAAAATAGTTTTCTGGACACACACCGACAGCCCCCCCCCCCCCCACCACACACACCCCCACCTCCTTCCCCACAAATCTGTTCTACGGACTTGTACGATTCACAATGTTGCGTTACGATTTTTTAAAGCTTGCTATAATCATGTGAAATCAGCCGTATTGGAGCCAAACTTTATTTATTTTGGCTGAACATTTTTAGAAAACATGATTGCAAATTTGGCAAAAATTATTTTATTGTAATTTTAGCCTGATGAAAAACCCGTCTGACCGACCAACCAACGTGAAAGGTCCGTTCGCCCGTAGGAGAGGCTTTGTTCGTCGTCTTATGGTTATTTAGAATGTATTTAACCATTTACGCGGTGTATTATAAGTCTTCTTTGTTTAAGTTTGCTTTTACCTCATCACACGTGTGGAGTGCAAGGAATAACATGATGGCCCCAGTCGTTGCTCGTCCTACTCTCCTTAACTTTAGAGACTTGAGCCAGCTGTTGATAAGATTTACAGTATGAATTGATTAACATGACGCAATTTATGCTTAAACACAAAAACATCCCACAAGACACGCTCCATTCCACACCCGCAACTCCTAATCCTCATAAGGCAATAGAACCAAATTGGTTCGATCTGTCGATCCACCACCAATACTTGGTCGATCTTTTTTAGTATCAATCGACTCTTGTTGATTATGATAACATTCAATCTTTGTATGTAATAAAACATAATTAATGCATGTATGTTACTGATAAAATGTATAGTTACACTAACCTGTTGTCAATATATCTACAAAAGTCTGGATGAATTATTTTAATTTCCTCAGGAACTAGAGGTTTTGGAAATACAAATGGTTCCCTGTAAAGGCAACAGAATGTAAAATAACGATTTGTCAGAATTCAATCAATCAATCAATCAAGCAATCAAGCAATCAATCAAGTAATCGTTCGTTCGTTCAAGATACCAATCAATCAATCAATCAATCAATCAATCAATCAACCAATCAATCAACCAATCAATCAATCAATCAATCAATCAATCAACTCGATATCAATGTTGACTTTACTGCGTAACAGTGAGCCTGTATGACTGATTTATTACCTTTTTGTTTATTACCTGATTTATTACCTTTTAGCATATTTTTCTTTGTTTCCCTTTGGTAAGATACTGTGCGTTAATGCAGCATATATGTATCGATACGCCCAATCGTCCTCTGGAAGAAATATGTAACGTATATTTGGATTCCATGGAGGCGCCGAGAAGCCTTTATTTTTCATGCTCGCTATGGCAGTGGAGAGAGTTTTCATTCCAAAGCAATAAAACGAAGTCTTATTACCTACATCGTCTTCGTGTCCTTTTGTGATGGCCACGTTAGTTCTGCAGTTTATGTGTTTAATATACAACATTAGACAGCAGTAATGACAATGAAGGGAGGCAGAGAAAAAGGAGGAGGTGGAAGTGGGTAGAAAATGGAGAAGAGAAACTGAGTGAAAAGGATATTGAATCGTCGCTGTTTTGGCATACTGTCGTATGACGATTTTTGGGCAAAATGAGTTATAAACTTTCAAAATCTATGAATGAAACTCTATATTATTCACAAAGTTTTGAGACCTAAGTTTAATTAGTTAATGAGATATGGAACTAATTAATATGGTACGACATGGTTTTTATGTAACACCCCCCTAAATCTTCGTTCTGTATTTTGGCATACAGTCGTATCATATCGTATCATGATACGTCGCCATAGGCCACTGTCGTATCACATGGCGTATCATCATCATCATCAGTCGGCTGCGGAGCAGCTAAACTTTTGGGGCTAAAATGGCCAACTATGAGGTTAATGGATGGGGTATGAACGTTTGGACAGTATTTATTGTGGGACATTAGACATATCGAATTGCATTCTGAATACAAAGAATGTCCTTCTGATATCAAATAATTTAGATTTTTTGAAATTCGTAATATAATACACATTTTATGACAAATGATTAAAAATTGATATTTTTGATATTTAACAGTACTCGAAGTAAACTTTATAAATCTGATGATTTATCATGTTTATACTTAAAGTGTATGTAGGTGGGATGAAAAGCCGACGATATCAATTGAAAATTTTGACCTTTCGTATTGAAGATATGGATTTTTTTCCCAAAACACCAAAAACAAATTAGGTCTTTTGGGGTAAAAATCCATATCTTCAATATGAAAGGTCAAAATTTTCAATTGATCGTCGACTTTTCCTCCCAGCTGCATAAAAATATATTATTAGATTTATAAACTTTACTTCGAGGACTGTTATATCAAAAATGTGAAAAATATCAAATTTTAATAATTTGTCATAAAATTTGTATTATATCGTGAATTTCAAAAAAATGTAAATTACTAGTATTTGATATCAGAAAGACATTCTTCGTATTCAGAATGCAATTCGATATGTCTGATGTGCTCTCATGCACGTCCCACAAAAATACTGTCGAAACGCTCCAAACGCTCATTCCAGATCACTTAATTTGGTCAGAAACCCACATACAGGCTTCAACATCGGGGGATGATTGTATGGATCATCCCTCCTTGTAAAATATTGGCGGGATGTATCCCTCCCCGGGGTCTGTGCCTATGTCTGTATCTGTGTATGTGCATGGAATATACTAGTTTTATTTACATCCAATAATTGCTGTGTTTAAAGATGTGTTACATTATATTTTAACAAATTTCCAACCTTCCCTATTCATTTACCAAATGCTGTTAAACTTAACCCTAACCCGCCAGGGGCTTTTTGGCGACGGGAATGGAAAGAAGGAAGGAATAAAGAGAGAAAACAAAGAAAAAAGTTGCTTGCTCCGGGTGGATTCGAACCCGAGACCCCTCGCATGCCAACCACTAGCTCGCCGACACTTTGCCACGTAGTATTTTGTAGAACTCAGGCGTGGGAAAGAAGGAAGGAATAAAGAGAGAAAACAAAGAAAGAAGTTGTTTGCTCCGGGTGGGATTCGAACGCGAGACCCCTCGCATGCCATTGCCACGTAGTATTTTGTAGAAATCAGGCGTGTTAGGGTTAATAACAAAAGTACTTGCCTGAACACATAATCGTGCGAATCGATCTCACGGCCCATTCTCGATCCATTCAAGATCCCTCCATTTCCAACTACTGCGCAGCGTATACAATTTCCATTAACAACCTTGCCATTAACAAGTCTATCATCAAATAAATATTGATTCCCGGAAGTTTTCAATAAATCCATGGTTTTTAAAATATCTGTAAAAATAAAAAAGAGACATGAATGAAACCAAAGCGATCTTCAGACAACAATTGTTTCAACTGATGCACGGTACGTCGACGTTTATACAGGTTGTAACAAAAATGTACACATTTTAGAAACTAGTATTAGGCAAACGTGTCACTTATTGATTGCTATACTGTCTACATGTGGTAACAAAAAAATTATATATACAATTTAGAAATAGTGTTAGCAAACATGTCATTTATTAATATTATTGAATTTTACTTGGTCGTCAAGGTAATTTCGTAAGCTACTACATAAGTTTAAATAAAATCAGTGGTCTACTACGGTCAATTAGTTTTCAATCGTATTGCAAAGCAATACCTGTAGTGGAATGATAAAATCAAAATTGGGGGTAAATCAATTCATTATGTATATTGGAAGGAAAAAGGTGCCCTTTTTATCAATGATTTACTGAGAGAAAATGGGACTTTTATGTCAAAAAAGGATTTTGAAGCAATGTATAAGGTGAAAACAAACTTCCTTGAATACCATGGTATTATAAGAGCAATTCAGTCAAATTTCAATATTAATGAGTTAAACGGGGCAAAATTAGTGTCACCTTTTAGATCTAGTAATATGGACTTATTGTTCAAATATCGTAAAGGTTGTAAGCTATACTATGATGTCATTGTAGTAGCTAAGAGAATGAAACAATCAGGTAATAAGTGGCAACTAGAATTTGATATAGATAATTAGGAGTGGAAACAATTATGCCTTTCAAGTTTTCTGTTGATTCGAAGTATACATGTAGATGGATCCAATATAGAATTAACCAAAGGATTTTAGGAACAAATAGTCTGTTGTTAAAACTCAATGTAAGGGAAGATGATTTATGCACATTTTGTAAATGTAACTCGGAAACAATTAAGCATCTTTTTGTCAAGTCTCAAAAATATTTTTGTAATACCTTTAAATTATGGATAAAAGAACAAACTAATGTGGAATTGGAAATGTCTTCGTTAACAATTCTGTTTGGTTCTAAATTTGATTTGACTTTAACCCTTTTAATGACTTTGGCAAAAATCTATAAAGCAAAGATGATGGAAAAAGAAAACCCAGATTTAAAAACTTTTAAACAAGAAATTAATTATTATTATAATATCTTGAAATATCGAGCAATATTTGGATTTAATTAAGTTCTCAAAAAAATGGCAACTATGGCGAAGTCTTTGCCATAGTTAAGTGATTAAAATATTTTTCGCATGTGTAATAATTTAGTGTAGGCCCTAATGTAAGGTCACAGAGTAAGTGGCAGTAATATATTTATCTTTATACTTATTATTTTTAAGTCTGCTGTCATGAAATTTTTGTGAAGGGGTCCGGTGGTCATTTTGTATGTTCCCCCCACCGGACCCAAGTACTGGGAATAAATAAGCTTGAAAAAAATCAGTGGTCTACAAGCAAAGATGTGGCTAATTATGTTAAGTACTCCTAAAACAGCTTGGGCCACTTTCGTGTGTTTATTTAGCAAAAGTGACTTAATTGAGTTGAATCATGAACCATCAGGTCGGTGCTCTTAAGATGGGTAATTTTAAACAATGGGGGATTTGAAGTGTTATTTTAATTTATAATTTGAAATAAATATCATATTATTTATTTACTAATTGTCAATAAGTGAAAGAAAAACATGAAAAACATTTCTTTTTGTTCTGAAATCTTTGACGATAAGCATGAAAGTTCATTTTACGCGGAACAAACTTGATACGTGCGAACAGCCCAAAAGGCGGCCCAATTCGAGAGATTAAGTGAAAGTGGTCATAGCGTTTGAACCGTAAGGGATCTGGAATGAGCGTTTTGAGCGTTTCGACAGTATTTTTTGTGGGACATGAGAGCACATCAGACATATCGAATTGCATTCTGAATACGAAGAATGTCTTTCTAATATCAAATAATTTTCATTTTTTGAAATTCACGATATAATACAATGTTATGACAGATTATTAAAATTTGATATTTTTCACATTTTTGATATATAACAGTCCTCGAAGTAAATTTTATAAATCTAATGATATATTCTTAAAGTATATGTAGCTGGGAGGAAAAGCCGACGATCAATTGAAAATTTTGAACTTTCATATTGAAGATATGGATTTTTTTCCCAAAAAGACCTAAATGTTTTTGGTGTTTTGGGGGAAAAAATCCATAATTATCTTCAATACGAAAGGTCAAAATTTTTATTGATCGTCGGCTTTTCATCCCACCTACATACACTTTAAGTACATATTATCAGATTTACAAACTTTACTTCGAGTACTGTTAAATATCAAACATATCAATTTTGCCATAAAATGTGTATTACATTGCGAATTTCAAAAAATCAAAATTATTTGACATCAGAAGGACATTCTTCGTATTCAGAATGCAATTCGATATGTCTGATGTGTTCTAATGACCCATAATAAATACTGTCCAAAGGTTCATACCCCACCCCTTAACTAGAAAAGAAACCAAGTAAAGTTTTTCTGCTAGCAAAGATATTACTGATTTTACTGTATATCATATTTACGCCATGACACCTTTTATTTCTTTTCTAAAAACATAATGAAAGTCAATTTTATGTATACTTGATATGCGCGAAAATGGCCCAACTCGTTTTCTGGTCGATAAACCAAGTAAAGGTTTTTTCTGTTAGCCAAGATGTTACTGATTCCAGTGCATATGACATCGTTGCCATGATCTCTTTTATTTTTTTCTAAAAAGCAAAATTGCAATTGTACAATTTTTATTGTTACAGCCTGTAGAGAGCCGAACCCACAAACAATTTACCTATATTTTGGTAAATAATTCATTTTTAATATAGTCCAAATCCGAGGAATAAAAAAGCTCACTAAGATAGGATTTTCAGATAAAGAAAAACATTTGTGAACAAGTAATATTTTTTATAGTTTGTTCCAAAAAGTAGGTGAAAAATAACGTGTTTCTTGATTTTACACTTATATGTCGTTTACACTATCTTGACTCTTTTCATAACTTCCGACACTTTCCCTTATTACAGTATAACAGTATAACATTTATGTGAATTGACAGCCTTGACCATATTCTGTATGCTATTTATTTTAGACGCTGATACCTGAACAAATAAAAGTCATTTACCTTCAAATTTGCTTCCCTTCCATCCCATCAGATCTCGAAATATCTTCAGCCGGTTATATTCAGATTCTGTGACATGCTCACGTGTTAATAATATAGGTACATCTTTAATGTATTTTCCCTTTAAGGCCGTTCTATTGGACATTTTGTGTCTTAGTGTGGTGGGACATTTCTAAAAAAAAAAAAAAAAAAAAACAGAAAAGAAAATACAGACACAATGTGATGTGCGAGAAACGGGATTGCATCGCATGAAACGGATGTCGGACCAATGCAAATATCGGTGGTAGCAATAACGATGGAGAATCAATAGATTACGTAACGGATTGTTCCTTTGTGCAGATTTGATTTTCCGACAAGCTATTCATCGAAAGGTACCTTTTGTTCGGGACAAAAGGGTTCCGCCATTAAATCGGTAACTGGCCTGACAGCGTATTAACGCCTTTATAGGCAGGCTACGGTCGATAAGTGATCAAACGAAAGTCGCGTGATACCGCCCACACGAGCGAACGGTACCTTTTGTTGTCACACAACCCACAGGTGTGATTGAGTAGCCGAAAGCACAAAAGGCACACTTTAGCCGTCGACACACAGTTCGTTATCACCCACCGGACTTTAGGCGCTTCATTCAAATAAATTGAATGCTCTTGCTGATCGATTTATCAGAATGCATTAAGGCTGCCAGGTCCACGTGTCTGTAGTACTGTATATTGGTAATGTATATGTAACATGTTAAGGCATAGGCCTATAAATGTTTTTTCACAAATATCCATCTAATTTTATTTTAAGAGGGAGATTGGCATAGAAACTGTGGCGTACCCAAGGGGAGGGAGCTTCCCCTGTGAGATGTCCGTTGAATGGACGTTGAATGTACACTCTCATGAATATTGATTGGCAACATTTTACAATATGTCAGCGCTCAAATCGGACATAATAAAACAATAAACCCTGCAGTGCGCTGAATATTATCACGTGAGTATTGCATAATTATAACATCCTATAGGACAATGACTACCCGACTTGAAATGAGTTAATCGCATTATCTCACCATGTGGTATGTTCGGGCTTCTTGATCTTTGTCATCCTCCTCTGTGACAGTTCCTCATTTCAAATTATAAGTTTTGGTTTCTCTTTTGTTCAGAAACCAAAAATCAAGGGATTAAAAAGTGGAGATGAACTGGTCTGCAATTATAAACCTATTTACATTATAGGGTATATAACCTTAATTATATAATGGCCTATTGTGCTAAGTATAATTATTATCAGATATCAATCCCCTCGGGTGGTACATGCAGTTGATGCTCTATTCTGTCGTAGGTGGCATACTTTCATATCACCGTATAATGACAGTCCGAGTTCTACCGCCCCGTGGCCTAAAAATCATGAGAGGGGGGGGGGCTTTGTTTGCTTTGTATGAAACATAAACGATGCATGATGTACCCATACCTCTTACCTAAGCTCCCCTCTCCCCCACCTATATAACCACCTCTTCCCTAACACAAGTCTTCATCCCCCCTCCTTGCCACCCCCCTACATTCGATATTTCGAAAGCTGCCGTCACCGATCATGCTGTGGGTACAAACCACAACTTGAATTGGATCAGGCCAAAGTTGTAGACATAGGGTCGGACTACTATGATGGCTCAATGAAGCTCTCTGGATTAGGATGAGAGGAGGCACTATTCTTAAAAAGACGAGGGGGTCTACACGATACAAAACATGTTTGACCAACTAATCACCAGGCCTTTTGTGGCAGTCGCCGAAAGGACAGTGAGTAGTGTTATGGGTTGCCAAATGATATATTATCATAGAAACGTCATTAAAAAGTAAATATACCATCTTTAACTATTGGATATAATTAACTTTCAGAATCATGTTTCACAACTTAGGTGTATTAATTATGTATGTACCATGCATTTCCCAACATTTTTAGTCACAATTTTGACATTTTTCTCGTGTAGGAAATAAACAAATAAATGGGTACCACTTTAACTACGCGAGAAACTGTACAAAATAATGCACTTGTACTGAGGTGTCAATGAGTCAAAAATACTCCCGCCTGCAGGGTCGTGCATTAGACGTATCGACATCTCAGTACAAGTGCATTATTTTGTACAATTTTACTCCCAACAGTCACGTGATAGGCCTTTGTTAACTTAAAGTGTTACTTCCCGTTACTTATAAACGCTCACCATATATTGCAGATACTGTAAATCACGTTTGTATACATTTTCCGTCCCGAATCTCCCATCTGCCATCGGCAATGGCATCCGTTTCTCATTAGACCCACGTTTGTATTTCAGATCCTGTAAATCACGTTCGTATACATTTTTCGTCCCGAATCTCACATCTGCCATCGGCAATGGCCGCCATTTCTCATTAGACCCACGTTTGTAATTCAGATCCTGTAAATCACGTTTGTATACATTTTCCGTCCCGAATCTCTCATTAGCCATCGGCAATTGCCTCCGTGTCTCATTAGACCCGCGTTTGTATTTTAACATCCTTAATTGTTTAATGCTGTCTCTTACTCTTTTTCTTTTCATTATGACTTTCTTAACACCTTTGTCTGTGCTTTTCGTTGTATTAACATGGGCTATCTTCGTGTCTTTGGAGTCTGCCCTCGTTTCGTTTTTGGTTTTGTGTGCGTAATCTGCGTAATTGTTTCTTTGTTTGGATTTACTCGTATCCTTTAGTCCTGCATTTGTCCCCATTTTAGCTTCATTGGGAAAATTAATGGAGTATTGAAAACTTTGTTGAATACCAGGAACTGGTGAGTTTTGAATGTTTGGTTTGATACCATCTTGACCATAAACTGAAGCTGCAAGAAAAGTAAAAATGAAATTAGCTAATGCCTTTATTCAAAGGGCAAAAAATGGCAAGTTCATCAAAACATCATCTGGTCTATGCCATAGTCAATGTTTGAGAAATAAAAAAGTTATTATTAGCACGATGAAGTTATATAATAACACAGATATAATGTTTATATCACAAGCATATATAGTAACGATATCGATCGTAGAAAAGGTAACTTATATCAGTCACAATCAAATCAGTTTGGTTGTTTCATCTTAAAAATGCGCATAACAAAGTAAGTTGAATCAGATTAATATTTAAGAGATGGTTGAACAAATTCAATATCAGCTTTCTCACATTTTTGATGAACTGCTACATCATGTGAAAAATCCATCAAAACATCCAACAGGAAAAAACTCAACTGGCAAACAGTCAACAATCAATCACCAAGAAATCAATAGGCGATTGGATGACCAGTTCACATAGCAGTATTCATTCAGTGTTGATAAAGATAACAGAGTGGTTATCGAAACGTACACAGTAAGTGCAATTTATTGGATCAGAAATAAGAACCTTTTGATTGACAATATGTAAGAGACTATGATCATTGCGGTATGAGCCCCTTTGTCCCTAAGATCACATAATGGTTATAAGTGATCAGTGATTCGGAGCTATCATATTATTTCCCCCAGGGCAAGGATACAAAATCCCCCTTCCTAGAAAATATGGTACTAATCAAGTTGACACGGTCATTAAAATGACAACTAGGCTATGACCAATAATGACAGGAAAAGAGTTGATGCTTTTGAGATGTGGTGTTACAGGAAGCTTCTGCAAGTAACATGGAAAGACAGGAGAACAGATTTCTGGATCTTAGAAAAGATAGGTACAAGTTTAACCATCAGAAATAGCATAATGTAGAGAAAGCTGAAGTTCTTTGGCCATATGGTCAGGAATATAAGGGTGTAGAAAAACAAATTTTGCTGGGGGTTCCGACAAGGAAGAGGACGTCTACCAACATCTTGGATTACTGACGTGAAGCTATAGTTCCTAACCAAGGAATGCATGGTGCAACATACTTGACATCAGATCAAGCGAGATGGCTTACCTTTTGTGAAGACCACAGCAGCGCTACAGAGCGCCACCTGATACACACAGAAAGAGAGAATTGGTCGATTTATCTTCTGATGAAGATGTGTGTCACTTATTAAAAAAAAAGAGTTAGTTGGATTTTGTGCTGAAAGTCACAATAAACTTGTTTGAGTACTTGTGTCACCATCTGCAGTCCTGAAAGAAAATAACAGGTATGAATGTATAATGCAAATTAGCAAACTTTGAAGGAAAGGTATAGAGAAAAGCGTTTATGAAATAATAGTAATCACGTTGTATCTACGACACCATTATTTGGTATTGGTATTGCTGAAGTTGTAATACACCCGTAGGCTACTCCCAAAAATACTCAAGCCAGTTTATTGAAACATCAGATTTTATAATTATGTATATAGATATCTGTTGGAAGTAATGATTAATACAGGGTGTCCCAATAAAGAGGCCCCTTATTGCGCCCTCTTTTTCTCCTATTTTAGAAAAGTTGATCAAGTATAATGTTGATAAAGAAGCCTTTACCCGTTAGCGAAACAATTATTTCAATCGGCTCATAACCTGTGAAGATAATGTATCCGTTTTTCACTCTGTCCACGGAGGAGGTTTAACTACTTCAAAGATTGAAAAGTGCATATACCATGCATGAATTTAAAACATTCCTCGATAATAACTTTATAAAACAACAACCCTATTTTAGGGAATGGAATTTACCTTTGGGCATATGGGTTATGGATTTTATTAAGGGTCATTAATTTGGGCAAAATTGATGTGGGATGGGACTTCAATTTTAGTCCATTAATACTATCCACCTCTCAAAAGACCATTGTCCAAATCACGCATGCGCTCTGGGACAAATTATGCAATGTTTCATTTATTATTTCTAATGTCGTTTTCATAGTTCTCCAAACATAACGAGGGGAGCATTAATATGTACAGGTAGCTCGCCAACGTGTTTTGCTTGTTTCGTAGTATGATTAATTCATGGCGATCTTTAGATTCAAGATGATAAAATACCTTTTATATTCAGAAACTGATGATAACTGAAAATCATCCTGATGATCACTGTGCGCACCCACACGCATGTTTGTGTGTTTGCTTAAATGGTATGTAAACAACCCCAAGCTTACGATAGTCCAACCAAGAAGAAACATGTACACAACATTATTCCTTGCCATTCTTCTGACATGAATTTCTAGAATAGTCGGGGAAAGTGATAACATTATTTATTAACATTATTGTTTATTTACATAAGTTTGTGAAGATTATCATTCATCCAGGTAATAAACAGTATTATTCAGGTGTATATTATTCGAACTATAATCTAATCAACTGACCTGCTCTGTCTGTTGTAGAGTTTGTAGTTTGAAGTTTGTAGTTACAAAAAGTGTACAAATATCATTGATTGAGTTGTCCACCCACCCTTTGCCAACAAGTTATGTCTTATTTAAAAAGTGCCCATTTAAGTTACCAATTAGATTATGTCTTTAAAAGCTCATATCTGTGATAAAGCAGCTACTTTAGTTTTTACATCCTTTATTATTATAGTACATTAAGCTTACGTACATACCTTCTCTTCGTTACATTAGACACTTCAAATCAAAATTACTCTACTATATGAATCATGGGCAAATTAAAACGATATATTTTCAATCATTGGATGAAGAGATTATTGTAATGTATTTGCTTAAGGGGTACTACACCCCTGTCGTAAATTTGTGACTATTTTTGCATTTTTCTCAAAAATAATAACACACTGGTAACAAAAGTTATATATATTATTGGGGCAAGGAATCCAATTACTACACTGAAATGTCAGTGTCTCAAGAAAAGCGGTTCAGTATATATGATAGGAAACGAGGTACATCCTAGTGGTACCTTATTTCTTATCATAAATAACAAACCGCCTGTCTTGGGTCACTGAAATTCCAGTGTAGTAATTGGATTCCTTGCCCCTATAATATACATAACTTTTGTTACCACTGTGTTATTAGTTTTTGAGAAAAATGCAAAAATAGACACTAATTTATCGGGTGTAGTACCCCCTTAACATATTCTTTCTATAGATGTGTTTTAGTGGCAAGTAAAGTGAATTGTTCATCATTGAATTATCGAATAAGCCTATCGAGTAGAACCAGCATCATATTATTTTTTATAACATATTAAAAACTATATGAACATTAACGTCAAGGATGTGGTTTAAATAAATACTTGTTATTATCTTAATATATCTTGACAGGGGCTATTTTAACCTGCTACCTTGCACGTTTGAGCAGTGAGATTAGAAATCCGTGCAGTGAGAATTTAAAATCCGTGCATAATATATTTCTATACCAGTCAACAAACTCATTTGGGGCAGCTCAATAGCGCTTTCCTTATGGCCCCTTTCAGGTGCATATCAAATCATTAGGTTCATTACCCCTTATAATTATGAAAACTTGTAATTTGCATAGGGTCTGATGCATATAGAAATAGTTCGTGAACTGCTAGTATATCGTCAGCCCACGCTTTGCCCACAGTGTTTACCATGTTTATAACCAATACAATGTCTGAACACTTTCCATTTGTCAACATGCGGGAAGACTTCTCCGTAGTCCACTTGCCCATTTTGTATACTCTGGCTATTACATTTAAAACTCTGATTTGTATTAATTTGTGTGCAATTGATAGATTTTCACATCTGATCTTTTCAATCACCGTACACCGTACACCCTCTGTTTGCTAGCTTACCAAGTGGACTACTTACTTTCGATTGCGGTAACTTGCTTAACACGGTTGTCTATGGACGAAATTTTCGGATTTCTGGCCTACTAAAATTGGATGGTGTATTGCATCTATAAATGAATCTGGCTTGTGATTGGTCGCCCAAGTCTCGTTATGGTTTAAATCCTCCGGGCACGTGCCATTACCATGAACTACATCGTACACAACTATCTGTGGTATTTGTGGCGGTTTTGTGTTGGCGCGAAAGTTAAACTCTCATCATACATCTAGCGCGTCTTGTACTACCTTGCTTAGTGTTTGTGGTGAAATTGGATTGATAAACAAGTATGATTGACAGCCTGTGTTAGAGAACAATGTCCCGGGGTAAAGTTCTACTTAAAATCCAATGTACATAGTCGGATTTTTACTCGGGCTTTCGCGATCAATAAACTGGTAGATTCCAAAATCAGAATTGTTCAGTATTGCAGTGAGCCATTATAATTTATGCAAGATATGTTGCATTCAATAACATAGGCCTACGTATACTATACTTTTACTGTCACTAATTTATGAACTCTTTGTGACCATTTTACTGTTAATTTTTATAAACATCAGTATAATTTTGAGTCCAACAGGATGCGTTCATCATGATTATAATAATAATATTATATTTTTATTTATCAAAATTCGACTATGGCATAGTCTAACGGAGGATGTGCGGAGCGAGAGTGCCCAGTAGGGGCCGTACTATACTGGGCCCAATGATGGATATCAATGATGGGTGCATGAAATGATTATACGAAATCACTGCGCTTTTTTTTATGCAAGATTGACATCATGTGTGAGATGCCCCTCCATCACCCGCACCGCACAAGTCATCAGAGCCAGTGATGTAGGCAACCATACTGGGGGCAGGGGTAAATTGCGCCCGGCTCTTAATACCGAGGCAAAAATTAACAAACATTTGCGATTTGGTCTGTTTTTGACCAGGCTTAACCCCATTCTGTGCCCATTTTAGTATTAAAATGCGAAATTTCCTCGCATCGCTAGCGTATCAGAAGGTGTATGCAATAAAGGCTATGTTGTAGGTGTAGAAAATTCCTATTTCAGAGAACAAGTCTAATCAATTTATGGCTTTGTGTATTTGGCCTCATATTGGCTTCCATAATTTGACTAAAATATTCGCTTATTTTGGAGAGCTTCGTAATATATTGAAAACGTTACCTGCTTTACGACACACAACACAACAACTTGTAGTAATTGATGTTCCTTTTTTCTCGTTTGGCTGCCAATTTCATACAAACTATAATGACTATAAATAATATTTGGAGCGTTTATTGGGGTTTCCGCCTCGTAGAATACTACATCACATCCATGTAACCCAGAACAAAAGATTCGCTACGGTTCAAGTTCAGGGCAAAGTTCAAAGTGAAACTGGTGATCTGTACCATTTCTTTACAGAATTGTGTTATTTACTCAGTGGCTATTTTTGTGAGCCGACATATTATGCGTTGGTATTAAATAGCGATTTTCTTTGCATTGCCTCGTCTGTGTGGGCCCAAATTAAAAGAGGACATACGAATCACATATCTGACAGTGGAAACTACCATTTTATAACCTAAAAATTACAATTCTATTTCTTTTTCTTATGGAAATGTTATAATATGGCTTTAAGTTTACATTAGACACTTCGAATCAAATTCAGTTCACGATGTGAATCATGTGCAAATGTTCTTAATCATTGGATGAAGAGAAACCGATTATTGTAAAGTATTTGTTTAACATAATTATTCATTTTTATAGACGTGTTTTAGCGGCAAGTAGAGGGATTTATCCGATCATTGAATAATCGAATAAGCCTATCGTGTAGAACCTGTATCATATTATTTTTTATATTATTGTGGAAACTACATGAACATTAATGGCAAGGATATGTTTTTAAATCACTTGTTATTATCTTAATGCATCTTGTCAGGGGCTATTTTGAGTGAGATTTAAAATCCGTGCATAAGATATTTCTATGCCATTCAACAAACTCATTTGCAGCAGCTCAATAGCGCTTTCCATATGACTCCTTCAGGTATCACAACAATTTAGAAACAACAAGAGTGAAGGGGTACAGTGAAGCATCAGACACATGAAATAAGCTGCCTATGCACTCTGCTCTTGAAAGATGGCGCGCCGTTGTCAGATATGTCTCCGACTAGTCCATCTGATAGGCTACCAAACGTGAACTGCAGTGTGGATGAAGGGTTTGCCAGTAGATATGGTTCTAGAACTGGTACTGTGAGAGCATGACAAGGCAAGGACAAGCTGCAGCGTGTAGCTCTTCTGACTACATAATGGCTTTTGTAGCAGTGTGCATTTTGAAGAGGACTGTTGCTGCGGCCACTTGAAGTCTTTTATGGAGAGATGTGATGTTCAGCTCTGTACTTGCTTCCTTTTCGCTAACACCTATGATATCTCTTGTATACATTAATATGCATTCATCAATCAAGAGTGTTCATTAGTTCCTGGTATACATGTGAAATATGCCTTCTTTAATCAAAAGTTTCCACAGAGCGTTCTCTTTGTCCCAGTCGTGCCAAAACACACGAGTTAAGCCATTAGATTTGGTAAAGTTTTGATCATAGTAATGGAATGTAAACTTGTTGGGATCACCCATGAATCCATATGCATTGACCTGCGGAAGTATAGACAAAAATATTTAATTATGTAATGTTTTGCAAATGTATATACATACACATTTAGATATAATGCCGAAAATTAAAGTCTTCCATAGTTATCAAAAAAATAATTAAATCTCCTTTAAAGCCAGAAGCAATATTTTTATGGTCCAGAAATATTCATAAATGTCTAGAAAGACAATAATTTATAATGATCAATCGGTTTTGCAAAAAAACATCTTGATCAACAAAATCTATCGGAGTGAGTAGTTGAAAATTGTCCATACAAAGATATGTTCATAAAAGATGAGAAATGTCCGTAAATGTCTATGGGTTATTCTAATTAAAAGCCATATACTACCCTATGAAAGACATGACCCTTGTCGCCTAGACAGGTTGTGCAGATTTCAAATCGGCCAACTGCCTCTGGTTGATTTAGTTAATCTAGACATCTAAAAGGGCATTTCGTGATTCACAGCATCATCCCCCCACTTTTCTCCACAAAGGTTGAGATTTTTATATCACTGGAAACCTCTGGCTACATATTATTGTTAATGTACAAAAAATGTCTTGCAGATTAATTCGTTTAGTTAAGATATCGTGAATGACCAAAGAAATTATTTTTCTGGAAACAGCTAGTAAAAGTATAACTTTCCGTCGTTGGATACACGTATACGTTAGATACACAAAAAACAAATACCGTAAAATTGATATGGACTTATGGTGATTCAGTATGTCTTTATAGACATACAAGTGGCATACTATCATATCATACTGTAAATCTTCTTTGTTAAATTTACTTTTACCTCATCGCACGTGTGGAGTGCAAGGAATATCATGATGGCCCCAGTCGTTGCTCGACCTACTCTCCTTAGCTTTAGAGACCTGAGCCAACTGTTGATAAGATTTAGAGAATGAACTGATTAACATGATGACATGTATGGTAAAAAACCAAACCACCCCACAAGCTCCCCTCCATACCACATTCGCACCCCTTCACACCCGAACGTACCCCCACCCTCACTCCCAACACACATACGAACATATTCGCAGCATCTTATCCTTCTAAGAAAATAGAACCAACTTTGTTCGATATTTCGATTGACCATCGATGCTTCGTCAAGCCTTATTATTTTGAAAAATCACCGTAGCCGATACAATAGTATCATTAATTCTGATTAATTAATTAATTAATGGACAGTTCATTTATTACGAACATCAACAGTCAATCCCTAGTTCGAAATTTGGTTACGTAACTTACGTTGCCTGGACGGTGGCTCATTAATTGAAGTTTACGAATATTATGAGATGCAATCAAAAGAGCATCATTAATGCTGTACGTTAAGGAAATCTTTAGAAAACGTATAGTGACACTAACCTGTTGTCAATATATCTACAAAAGTCTGGATGAATTATTTTAATATCCTCAGGAACTAGAGGTTTTGGAAATACAAATGGTTCCCTGTAAAGACAGAAAATATCAACAGAATATAAAAATCAAGAAAAACCATAAAATTGTATTTCGATCACATTATACCTAACAACGATTCGTCATCAATCAATTAATCAATTAATCAATCAATCAATCAATCAATCAATCAATCAATCAATCAATCAATCAATCAATCAATCAATCAATCAATGCATCAATCAATCAATACATCAATCAATTCGCTCGATGTGGTTTTTACTGTGTGATCACGGTGATAGTTATTCTACATAGCTGATTTATTACCTTATTGAGACCTCATTCGTTGAAAATTAAGACACAATGATCCAATATCCCAAGCAATTAATGAATTAATTCTACTTATTAGTTGCTTTATTACCTTTTAGCATATCTTTCTTTCCTTCCTTTAGGTAAGATGCCGTGCGTCAATGCAGCATAAATGTATCGATAAGCCCAATCATCCTCTGGTAGAAATACATAACGTATTTTTGGATTCCATGGAGGCGCCGAGAAGCCTTTATTTTTCATACCCGAGATGGCACCAGAGAGAGTTTTCATTCCAAAGCAATAAAACGAAGTCTTATTACCTACATCATCTTCGTGTCCTTTTGTGATGGCCACGTTAGTTCTGCAGTTTATGTATAAGCAATTAGTATTAATGCAACTTTAACAGAAGAATGAAGGGAGACAGAGAGGGAAGAGAAAGCGGATGGCGAAACGGAGAAAGAAAGAGAGGGAAACTAATTATTTAATATTAAACTGCGCACAAACACTTAAAAAGAAATTTTAAAACACTAAACGTAAATTATCAAATTGAATATTATTGAAAACTTAATTTAGTAATAGGCTTTTAGTGTCTCGAAGATATCGCTTTTGTTTTAAGTGTAAGTATACTTTTTATGTATATATAGCCTACACAATAAATTTATTAATTTAAATATTCTGCTACCAGGTTTGCCCTGTATCACAATTCATTTGAAGACCTGAGCGCAAGAAAGTCCACTTGGCTCCTCAACATGTATACACTAAAGTTGCGTATAGTTTCGAATATATTCGTAATGGTTTATACATGTTCAGGGGCCAAAACAAATCGTTCACAACCTTTCATGATGTTTTCACCCTGGAACATGTATTAAACATTATAAAACCCTAAGAAACTATACGTAACTTTTAGTGTATACATGTTGAAAGGCCAAGTGGACTTACGGTCTTCTTGCGCTCAGGTCTTCATTTGGTATGTGTGGTGGTCTACTGTTCTCCTGTATGTGCATGAATATGCTAGTTTTATTAACAACTAATATTTTAATTTGATCAGCAAGCTTTATTTTAATACAGCAATTAAAATTATTATACACGACAAGTATAAACATACAATAACACAATAGTTAAAAACATTAAAAATAATTATTGTTGTGTTACATTTTTAATTTAAAAAACTTCAACCTTCCCTTCTCATTTACCAAATGCTGTTAAACTTAATAATAAAAGTACTTGCCTGAATACATAGTCGTGCGAATCGATTTCACGGCCCATTCTCGATCCATTCAAGATTCCCCCATTCCCAACTACTGCGCAGCGTATACAATTTCCATTAACAACCTTGTCATTAACAAGTCTATCATCAAATAAATATTGATTCCTGGACGTTTTCAATAAATCCATGGTTTTTAAAATAACTGAAAAGATAATCAAATAAAAAAGAGACATGTAAGAAAATAAGACTTGCTCTTCAAAGAGATCTCAGCAATCAACAATAAGTTGATTCCACTGATATAACATCAATATAAATAATAGAATAAGGTGGGGTATCACAATATATGTTGCAACGCAACCACTCGGAACCTATTTTTGAGAATCCCCGTACACTTTGTAGCAGCTCCCCATTGCACCTGAGTTCGACGAAACTAGGGTTATAACACATTGTCCAAGTGCACAGCGCGTCGACGTTCTTCTTCATAATTCTCAATTTGAGAATCGAACCAACAGACAAAGTAAGGAAAAGTCATGTTGGATTCAAAGTTAGACTTATTCTCTGGTCAATAATTCATAATTTTTATAGTCCGAATCGGAAAAATACAAAGAATGGTCACTAAGATGGAGTTTTAAGATTTAAAATAAGTTTGAACAAGTAACATTTTTTATAGTTTGTTCCAAAAACTGTGTACAAAACAATGTGTTTCCTGATAGTCACTAAAATGGCTGATTTTACACTCATCTGTGATTACATTTTCTTAACTCTTTTCGTAACTTCCGACACTTTCCCCGTTGCATTTATGTGACTAGACAGCCACCTTGACCATGTTCTGCAAGCTATTTACTTTAGTCGCTGATACATGAACAAATGAAATTTATTTACCTTCAAATTTGCTCCCCTTCCATCCCATCATATCTCGAAATACCTTCAGCCGGTTATACTCAGAGTCTGTGACATGCTCACGTGTTAGTAATATAGGGACATCTTTAACATATTTTCCTTTAAGCGCCGGTCTCCTCGACATTTTGTGTCTTAGTGTGGTGGGGCATTTCTAAAAAAAGAAAAAGAAAATAACGTCACATTGTCATATGCAAGAAGCTGGACTGCATCGCATGAAATTGATGTCGGATAAAAAATATGGGCTGTTTCGATTGAAATCCATACACCTTTTATGGAAGACGTGACCTTAATTTTCCACACAGGGGTGTAAATTTTAAATGGAGTCACCTCATTCAGGTAACCCCACTTAATATGCACACTCCTTGTGTGGAAGATTAATGTTTTGTCCTGGTGTATGGATTCCAACTAGAATAACCCAATATGGCACATGATGATATTGCATATGTATACCCTCCTATAGGACAATGACTACCTCACCTGCAATGGGTTAATCGCATTATCTCCCCCATGTGGTCTGTTCGGACCGGACCAGGAAATCACAAGGTCAGCCAATGTATGTGCACATGTATGCATGTATTATGTGTGCCCTACCCTTTACTGTGGGAGATAACTTCTGGATTGTTTTATAATTTCAAATTGATACGATGAATATTACAGGTTTTATATGCGAATCCACGAGGAGACACAGCTCTAGACATATGGATCCAAATTATATTAGCCGGCGCCTTCCTGGTAGATATGCGATGTATTGATATGTACAATTTCAATTAAATTACCACGTGTTACTTCACAGCCAAGGTCAAAGATCTTCTATTCCATATTTGTTGATTTTCTAGGACAGAATATGCAATAGTGATCAACATATGAAATGCATGTTAAAGGTTATAGACACATCAACATCTCAGTACGTGTGCATTATTTTGTACAAATTCACTCCCAACGTGTTAGGTAGGTATTTATTAACCATAACACTGAAACCCTGTTTTCGCTATCGGAGGGTTAAAGAAGAAACGAAAAAGGTGAGAAGATGACCAAAGAATACGGTGTCTGATCTCCGCCAAACTCCCCCTTTTATAATTCATCTCCCCAAATTTTAAGTTTTCCCCCTTTTTGCGAAATGCTTTCTCCCTTTTTCTAATATTTCCCCGTTTAACTTTCCCCTTTTCAAATAGTTTCCCCCTTTTCAAATAGTTCCCCTTTTCGACTTTCCCCTTTTCAAATAGTTCCCCCTTTTCGACTTTCCCCTTTTCAAATAGTTCCCCTTTTCGACTTTCCCCCTTTTCAAATAGTTCCCCTTTTCGACTTTCCCCTTTTCAAATAGTTCCCCTTTTCGACTTTCCCCCTTTTCAAATAGTTCCCCTTTTCGACTTTCCCCCCTTTTCAAATAGTTCCCCTTTTCGACTTTCCCCTTTTCAAATAGTTCCCCCTTTTCGACTTTCCCCCTTTTCAAATAGTTCCCCTTTTCGACTTTCCCCCTTTTCAAATAGTTCACCCTTTTCGACTTACCCCTTTTCAAATATTTCCCCCTTTCGACTTTCCCCTTTTCAAATAGTTCCCCCTTTTCGACTTTCCCACTTTTCATTCAAATAGTTCCCCCTTTTCGACTTTCCCCCTTTTCAAATAGTTTCCCCTTGTCGACTTACCCCTTTTCACATAGTTTCCCCTTTTCGACTTTCCCACTTTTCAAATAGTTCCCCCTTTCGACTTTCCCCTTTTCAAATAGTTTCCCCTTGTCGACTTACCCCTTTTCATAGTTTCCCCTTTTCGACTTTCCCCTTTTCAAATAGTTTCCCCTTTCGACTTTCTCCTTTTCAAATAGTTTCCCCTTTCGACTTGCCCCTTTTCAAATAGTTTCTCCCTTTTCGACTTTCCCCCTTTTCAAATAGTTTCCCCCTTTTCAACTTTCCCCTTTTCATATAGTTTCCCCCTTTTTCAAATAGTTTCCCCCTTTTCAAATAGTTTCCCCGTTTTCGAATTCCCCCCCCTTTTTTTTACCCATTTTGTAAATAGTTCCCCCTTTTTATTTTTTCCCTTTTAACTTTCCTCCCGCTTTTCACAAATAGGTTCCCATTTTAAATAGTTTATCCCTTTTTAAATAATACTCCCTTTTTGTTTTTAATACTCCCCTTTTTGTTTGGTACTCCCCGTTTTCCGTGCGTAGGCTTTACCAGTAAGCCTGGACCTGGAGAGTACCGTGCACTCACTACAGCTCATTTCGCTACATCCATTATGGAAAGGCGTTCTATATGAATTTGGATACCAACGTAGGTAGATTTATAGCCTGTTGTGCAAGCGCCGCTAAATTCAATGGGTTAGAGATCCGTCAACTTTTATGCACGTTTATAGAGGGCCTGTACAAAGAGCAAATCCGATATGATTGATAAACCAAATGATGTTCAGAATGTTAAACGGGTGAAACTGGCATGCATAAATATTTATGCTGGTCAAATTCATAGCAATGATGTTTGAAAGTCTGTGAAGAACTTGTCTATAAACAGGGATATGTCAGAGACAACAAACAACTGGCTGCCATTGTTACAGAAGCCTAGATAATAAGAATTGTTTGTGCTATATTATTCAAAAGGTTTTTTTTAAAGTTAGCACCAAAGTTTAAAACAAGCGGCCTTAACAGTGAAATGACAATAAAAGCATCCATTTATAAAACGGGCCTGGACAAAATGGGCATTGCATATTTATTATAAGTGTGGCTGTGTGATTTTATGCAACTTTATTTTTAAGCCAGTTCCGAGTAATTTTCGCTATTCTTTGTTTGTCAACAATTCCGTTAACAATAAAAATGTGCTTTCTAATCAAAGGCTCTATGGCGTATATTCAATTGACCAGACAAATGAACCAGGGACTTCGGTCAGTGGTGCACGCCTCAAAAATCCAAAAAAGAATTAGTAGGCCCTATTATGTTAGATGGAGAATTAAGTAGCAATTAAGCCTAGTCTTTTTTTAAAGTCGAGACAAGTCCAAAATAATAACGATTAATAAGCCAATCGAATTGATTCGAATTCCAAACTCCTGGCCTTTTCCTGGGTCTATATTTAGTTGCATGATATAATTCAGATTATGATTTTTCTTAAATGTAGATCTATATCCTATAGAATTCATAAATTACACAATAAGTATCATTTTATTCATTTTATTTAGCTCGAAAGTAAAAAGGAGGATATTTACAAAACGGGTGAAAGTAAAAAGGGGGATATTTACAAAACGGGTGAAAGTAAAAAGGGGGATATTTACAAAACGGGTGAAAGTAAAAAGGGGATATTTACAAAACGGGTGAAAGTAAAAGGGGATATTTACAAAACGGGTGAAAGTAAAAGGGGATATTTACAAAACGGGTGAAAGTAAAAGGGGGATATTTACAAAACGGGTGAAAGTAACTTCGGAAGGGGGATATTTACAAACGGGTGAAAGTAAAAAGGGGGATATTTACAAAACGGGTGAAAGTAAAAAGGGGGATATTTACAAAACGGGTGAAAGTAAAAAGGGGGATATTTACAAAACGAGTGAAAGTAAAAAGGGGGATATTTACAAAACGGTGAAAGTAAAAGGGGATATTTACAAAACGGGTGAAAGTAAAAGGGGGATATTTACAAAACGGTGAAAGTAAAAGGGGATATTTACAAAACGGGTGAAAGTAAAAAGGGGAAATTTAAAACGGGGAATTATTTGTTAAAAGGGGAACTATTTACAAAATGGGTAAAAATAAAAGGGGGAACTATTTACAAAAAAGGGGAACTATTTGCAAACAGGGAAATTAAAAGGGGAAATTTGTAAAAAGGTGGGGGGGTAAGTAAAAATCGGGGAATTAATAATAAAAGGGGGCATTTGGCGGAGATCAGACACCGTAAAAGAAGTCACTTGGTACTACCGGGATTCGGACCTGTTGCCATAGTGGTCTCGCTGGTTCGGCCGTGTCCATATAGCACTTAGGTTGATTGTGTCATGGCATTACGTGGGATTCATGCATGTGCAGAGGTAATCTTCGTGGTATTTTGTGGTGTTTATTGGTGTTAGTGTTAAGTTATAAGTGTTACTTTCTATACTGTCTTGTAAACACTCACCATATATTTCAGGTACTGTAAATCATGTTTGTACACATTTTGCGTCCTTAATCTCTCATCTGCCCTTGGCAATGGCCTCCGTTTCTCATTAGACCTGCGTTTATATTTTAACATCCTTTGTTGAATATTCTCTCTTATTCTCTTACTAAAACTGTTTATTACGACTTGTTTTGCACTTTTCTTTGTGCTTTTCCGTGTATTAACATGGGCTATCTTCGCGTCATTGGAGACTGTCCTCGTTTCGTTTTTGATTTTGCCCACGTAATTGTTTGTTTGTTTGGATTTACTCTTTTTATTTAATCCTGCATTTGTTCCCTTTTTATCTTCATTTGGAAGAGTAGTAGAGTTTTGACAACTTTGTTGAATATTAGGAACGGGTGAGCGTTGTACGTGTGGTTTGCTAACAACATGTCCAACAACTGAGGCTGCAAGAAAAAGAATAACAGAACTAGGTTAGTGGTCTTCAAGTGTAATTGTTTTAGGTATTATCATGTATTTACATCTGCACTCATTAGGTCTTTTTTTATTATTCAATTCTGAGCTGTCAATCATAAAAGGAATCCAGTGAGAGTTTAACTGTAGCGACACAACACCACAAGTTAGATTTGAAAGCATCACATTATTCCTTTGTTGTCGCAATTATTAATCCGTTATTTATCCAGATTCTTGTTCACACACTGAATAATCTCAACAATTGACGACAACTTTAAATCAGCTAATCGCAGCCAACGTAATACGGCTTGGGTTATAAGAAAAAAGTTGTGCAAGTGAAAAGCGCCCTCTTTGGCAATAAGAAAATATCTTTGTGACCCGATACTTACATCAACGTCAAGGGCGTAGTCTTAGCTCTCAAATGCCGTTTGTTCTGTTTAACTTGCTTGTTTTAATCTCGAGATATGCTTAGTTAACAACGAAAGGGTAAAATCACAATTGTGCCAATTTTACTAGGGAAGAGTGCAGGGCTGTACATGTAAATCAATGATAGTATCAAGTTTATCAAGAGTTCTTTCGTGAAATCAAAACAATGCATCAATTACACAACAATACAAATTGTTTTTACTGTTTTATCATGATACAGGTATAATGATTCTCTTTTTCGACTTTTAACAGATCAACAGATAAATAACTATGTCACATTATGCTGTAAAATTAACTACATGTGCATGTCAATGATTTTGTTCTCTTTGTCACTCAAGATAGGTTAATGAATGCGTATTACTTGTTGGGAGAGAAATAATGCATACGCGCTGATGTTGTTGCGTCTTATGTACGAGCCCCGAAGCCGGGAAGTACATTAGACGCATAACATCAGCTAATCATTGATTTACATGTACAGCCCTCTTCCCTGGCACAATTGTGATATTACCCTTTTGTTTGTTAATAAAACATCTCGAGATGAATACAAGCAAATTGAACAGAACAAACGGCTTTTGAGAGCCAATACTGCGCCCGTGACGTTGATGTAACATCATGTCACAACGGTATTTTCTAATTGTCACTTGCACAATTTTTTTTTGAGACAGGCTGTAGACAGCCTGAGAGATAGTACGTTTACTGAAAAGATCGGATGTGGAAAATCTATTAATTGTACTCGGAGATAAATTTTAAATAAAAACCAGTCACGTACAGTCATAATCTGTTGAATTCTCACGGATGTGGTCACAAAATATATAAAAAGTCAGTTAATTTGATTTGAGGTATCAAAAATTCTCCATCCACATACACACTTGTCTTAGTGCAAGTGGACTACGGGGAAGTCTAAACGTCATAGGAATACGGAAGATGTGTGTCACTTATCATGCTTATCGACAAAAAAGTGAGTTGTATTTTGTGTTGAAAGTCAGATTAAATTTGTTTCAGTTGGTTAATTTTTCAATTACCTTTACGTATATTTGTTACATCATCTGCAGTTCTGAAAGAAAATAACAGGTATTTACTGGGTATGTGTTTACTGGGTATGATGCAAATTAGCAAACTTTGTAGAGAATGTATAGAGGAAAGTGTTTATGAAAAAAGCAAACTAAATTTCTACGACACCATATTTGGTGTTGGTAAGCTTCTCTAAGAAATACGCGAGCAAAAATATTCAAACATCCGATCTAGCTATCTATAGGACTAGTAAATCTCAATGTTTCATCAAATCTGCAAAATCGTGCAAAATCTTCAGGCAATTTTAATCCATTTATACTATCTGCCGCTCAAAAGACAATGGTCATATATTATTTCTAATGCATTTTTTACAGTTCTCAAAAACATAATGAGGAGAGTATTAAAGACCCATTCAGTGATCCCAGCTCAAGTGTAAAAAATTAAAATTGTTTATAAATTGTTTAAAAGTGAAGGATAAGTCATTCAAATTGTCACTTGGTAATTTTGAAATTAAATATTTGGCAAAAAACGAAGATAAACAGATTCATCGATGAAGTTGAAGACCCATTCAAATACATGTAGCTAATTTATATACTGTCAGTATATAAATTACATATTCACATGTAAATGTCTTATTTTGTCTTAAATACATGGCTTTCGGCTGGAAAGGTACAAAAATCAAAATTTTGATGATTTTTATGATCGTCCAGATGAGCAAATCACTGAATGGGCTTTTAACATGTAGCTCGCCAACGTGTTTTGCTTGTTCCGTAGTTGTTTTGTTACTCAAGACCTATATGATTATTTACTTTCTTTAGATTCAAAACGCTGAAATACCTTTTATATTCAAAAACTGATGATAACTGGAAGTTTTCCTGATGATCACTATGCGCACCCACACGCATGTTTGTGTGTTTGCTTAAATGGTATGTAAACAACCCCAAGCTTACGATAGTCCAACCAAGAAGAAACATGTACACAACATTCTTCCTTGCCATTCTTCTGCCATGGGTTTCTGGAATAGTCGGGGAAAATGATAACATTATTTATTAACATATTGTTTATTTACATACGTTTGTGAAGATTATCATTCATCCAGGTAATAAACAGTATTATTTGAACTAAACATCTCAAAAAAAGTAACTAACCCCCCTTAAATAATGACCATTATTAAAAAACGGGTGATTATATTACAAATCTGTAAAATGCGTTGGAGGTAGAATTTATTTCTGCACATTGTGACACCTCATTTGTAGCAATTGACTAAATATTGACGCCACAGCGTACATTTAAATCAATATAGCCCAAGATTTGAAAATTGTAGTAAATTTTATTGATTTTGCATTCAGTGTAATGGAAAGAAATCTGTGTAATGATATCTGAGTGATTTTGTAATGTAAAAATTTGTATGTAAGTGCAACTTTCAAATCTGAAACTCATTACATTAAATTGACCAGTGTTTTATTGTTTCTGGGCTATCGTATCAAATGAGGTGTCAAAATACGCAGAAATAAATTCTGCTTCCAACGCATTTTACAAATTTGTTATACAATAACCCCTTTTTGAATAATGGCCATTATTTAAGGTGGGGGTAGTTACTTTTTTTTGAGATGTTTATAATCAGTGGATCCGGTACCGGGGCGTCCCCAGTAATTTTGATGGCTATGGACTATGGAGTATATACAATTACCTCCCCGTTAACACTTTTGGCCAGGCGCCATTGGGTCCCCAATATTTTAAATCTTCTGGAGCCTCTGCTATTCTAATCAACTGGACTTGAACCTGAACGCATCATCAGTCTTACTGATTTTCTGGCGGCAAAAGTTCACCGGAAAAACACTCACACAGATCAGTATATTATTAAAAAAGAAAAACGCTTTACAGGTTGTCGCTGACCACTACGGCCCCACATCATTCCATAAACCATTAAACAACAATTCAGGATAACGAGACAAATTAGCAGTGAGTTCCTTGTCCAGGGGAATTTCAAGTTTTCCACGAGAGCGTGCTAGGCACCGGCACCGCCAGGGTTCGAACCCGCAATTACCGATATCACGTCAACAAACATTCGTTACAAGTTATATTATTTTATGAACATTACTGGAAAGATAATAATGAAGACACATTGCATCGAATATTCTTCATCCACTAAAAATCTATAATGGCCTTAAATGTATACGATTATAATATAAATTATTCAATATATATACCCCGGGGGGTTCTTCGAACAATTTTGTACGGGGTGTGCCACGCAGACTTTCGGATGCTGACTTTCTCTATACCTACTTTTAGCTGTTTTTGCTACCCATCAGTATACCAATTTTCAAGAAAAAGCACCCAAAAAGCACCCAAATTTGCAATTATTGGGCGCTTTATGTGCACTTTTTCCAAAATGCGCCCAATTGGGCGCATTGGTCTTCACTGAAAACCCACCTATTGATATACCAAAATCGCTGAAAAGGTACCCCAAAACCGTGGCACCTCCCCGTATACCTTCAACCAGGAAGAACCCCCCCCCCCCGGGATATATACAATACCCAGCAAACACAAAACTTTTTCGACATCATTCGCAAAAGGGGTAGAAAAGGTTGCCAGACAACGTTTAAATGTCGGGTTATATAAAGGGTATATAAAGGGTATAAAACGTTTTCATAACCTTTAAAAACATTTTATGATTACTTACTGCAAATATTCTAACATAATGTTATTTATTACAGTGTTCACAAAATATTTAAATTATCCCTTTCAGAAAGTGTCCTTCTATCCGGGCCTTCCATGTTTTTAATCACTGATGATATAAAGCGAGAACCGATAGTACACGTATTCGCTATTTTCCTAAACATAATGTTTTTGCGGCAAGTTCAGCCTTCATCATTTCATGATCGAATAAATAGAACCATGGTATCATAATTGGTTCCAAAAAAGTAAGCCCCCAAGACATTTTGGTATAATCCAAAAACAGTTTGATCAATGCTCTTGTTTTAAAGTTTGGAACATAGACTGATTAGTTATGCAAGGTAAACGGGGGTTTGTTGTTATCTTCTGTCATCTTCACTGAGAAATACAACCATTTATAAAATTTCGGCCAAAAATGTTGCACTACTTGCATCACTTTTGGTTTTAGACCTCTTCCACTTAGTAATCAAAAATTAATCAAAAAGGAATTTTTACACATTTCAAACATGTTTTTTGGTTCAGTGAGAAATCATATAGCCATTTATGAAATTTTATTTTAAGGTCTTATTTGGCTTTTTGTATGCATTAGCATGTGTAAATTTAACAAGTTTTCATTGAATTAAATTTATTAGGAAGGAACGATTACTGTATCTTACATAATAAATCTTGTGTTCATTGATTTTTGGTTAAATCTTTTATGATGGATCCCAATACACTTTTTTCAGTGGTCGTTCTTTGAATGGATCAAAAATCATTTATATGGGTGGCCGTTATCAAGATTCAACTTGGACAAGTATGAGGCAAAACCACCTTAAAGGACTTTGCAGCAAATCTTGCAGCATGCGGGGAACCAGCTTGCCCAACAACAGAGAAGAACGATGCTTGGAAGCCGTCTCACATGAAGGAAGGCCTATTCATTATCGAAAGACATTAATAAGCTGCAGCATTCATTTTTGTTTTTGAATGTGTGACACCTAAATCAGCAAAAGCTTAAACTTAAAGATACTTCTTTTTGATTAAATTATTCACTTAAAGGGAAAACATTGTCAAACACAAACTGAAGCATAAAAAGCCTACGTATAAAAATGAACATTTTTGGAGTATCTTTGAGCTCAGTGATATGTGCGGTGAGGCTGTTGTATGAATTAGCTATGTGGGGGTGAGTATGCAGGGGGTGTGTGCATGCACTCATGCTCCCTTCACCTGTGTGCCCTTTTTCCACCCACACCAGACTCACACCTGCATGCTGATGTTTATGCGACAATAACCATTTATGCTTTAATATGTGCAATATTTTTCAGCCTTTATCTTGTATTATTTGAATTTAAATTTGATGTTTATATAATTTGTATATGTAATTTTGTAATATTTTGATGTATTTTAATGTAAAAATTGCTCAATTTGGCCTTACGGCCACGATGCTTTTTTTAAATAAAATGAAAAGAAATGAAATGGCATTTAAACGTTTTCTGGCAACCATTTCTAAGGGGCGCACCATTAGATTTCAGGGGGGAATGGGAGTTTTTGAAAAAAAACCCTTCGCCCAATAGAAAGACGGAAAAAAAAAATTGCCTCACTGCGGCGAAAAAAAAATTGCTGCTCTTCGGAGGCGAAAAAAAAAATTCCGCCTGACCCAAACTCCCATGCCCACCCCCTGAGAATCAAATGGTGTGACCCTAACCTTTTGCCAATGATGTCGAAAGCATTTTGTGTTTGCTTGGAAGTTGGAAGTATACACTGCATGTACAGATGTAACACGTAGGCCTATTCATATTAACTTTAAGAAACAACTTACGAAACCGCGGTATAAATAAATATATATATTAGTTTTAAAGTGTATTTCTTAATTATTATGATTTCCCTTACCTGTCGTTTGGCATGGTTTGGTCATCTATGGTTTGGTACATTTATGGATGCTGCACTCTGCTTTCGCTGGTAGATATTGTCACCTATGCTTGCATATTGGATCCATTGCATATAATGGCCGAATATAATAATGGTCGGATTTCCTGTGGCGTATTTCAATGACCTCTATTTAACAACCAAAACTAAATATTGACATCATGTTGTGGAGTATGAGTTTTTGTACCAGGCACACTCAAAGTTCAATTTATGCATGTAGAAACCTACAGGGTTTAAATAAGGTGTACTGACATGAGATCCTAGTGACTACATGTGGTATAGGTCAGTATATAAAGCATAGACCGTGTATAAGAAGCTGTAAGAGTAAACTGGCTTGACAGATGATCAGTTGTGTCATATTGAACAGTGACCTCTCAGCAAGGGTAGACATATGTGACTCGGCGAAAATAAGAAAGATGTCGGAAAAGTGTGAATCAGCGGTATACGTTGAATACCAGATATATGGGAGTAAAAATACAATATCACATTTCAGAATACATTTTCAGAATACATACCATGATGTATTATTCCCCCTTCTTTGCGTTTTGCTTTGTCTTGATGAATAATCATTCTCTTCTTCCTTAAAGCTTGTTTAAAAAACGTTTTCATTTATTCTACGCCAAAAACACTATTCCGTGTATGCAATAAACTCACTCTTTACAAATGATGTCACAGTTTGTTCTATTTATTTTAAAATTGTGAAGGATACAAACTGTTACATGTGATTGAGGTATCATTTAGGCCTAAAAAATTGTAACATTAAAAAAATGTTTTTTTTTAGTATATTCAAGGACATTCTTTGTGATAAAAAGTTACAAATGCAATTTTAAAGCTGTAAATTGCGTTTGATAAAAGCCTTGGTTCTCTTTTTGTTCTTTTTTAAATTAAAGTTTTCATTAATTCATTTCCCCCCTTTTTGCCAATAAAAAAGTCTAGGGTCGGGTCTAATTTTAGGGGTAGGTCGGGTTACGCCAATCAAACAATTTTTAGGCGTTGCATTAATTTTGCATCATGGTTTTACCCGCATAAATGACATTGCCGCGAGATACCTAAAACGTATTTTTCTACTATCCGACGCGACATCTATCTCATTTATTCACGCTGGGTCATAATGATTCTTGTATCATATTGCTGATTATACCGAGCACGTGTAGTGTTTACGTTCCAAGGGTACGCCCTGATTCTCGTCTTCTGGCATACTTTCATATTTTAGTAGTATCTCTACTTCTATTAAATGATGGTTCAATATGAGCCCATCTTGTGGAGAATATTTGGGTTAAAGAATAATGTTTAGATCCTCGATCCAGACCAATTGGATCACATTATATCTGTGATTGGATGAACATACGTTTGAGATTATGCTAATTGCATTGGTACCGGTAAAAAATACGGAAGCTCTGAGCTGAAAGGTCAGAACGAGTTGACGAGTTGATGATGAGTTGATCAGATACACATGAGCGCACGTTGTTATCATGGTCATAACTTATCTAGGCTATGAATCAAAGCGGAGTGGATTGCATTTTTGAAAAACAAAATTCAGTACTTTTTTCAACATACGTTTTTTAAATATCACGCATGTTAAATAATATCAACGCAAAACATTCAAGAAAAATGTTAAAGGAGTATTTCGTGATCCTAGCATCCTCTATTTATGTCATTTTTTTTTTTTTATATCCACGAAAAAACCAATTCCCAAAATTTCAGTTGACATAGGGCCTGCACTTTGGCTCGTTTTTTGCAGGTTTACATGGTCCAATAATCACAAGATGACTGACATGTGGTAACAAAGGAAGCAGTCACTGCAATTTGATTATGTCCCATATGATTGGCCATTCAAGACACGCCTGTGAATATTCTATAGCGGCCTTTTCAAAATATAATACCTGCTTGCTTGACTGTATTGACAATACCCGGGAACAATACACACAGTATATGCATTGGACAAACTTTTTACAATAAGCATGATAAGTGATGATATGACCTCCAGATTTATACATCGTTCGTCTCGCACACTGACAACATTTGATTGAATGGACTGTAGGCTACTGCGCCGTGATTACGGTGAAGGACACCGGTTCAAATCCTTTGTTTGGAGCCAATCGATAAAAGCATGCAGGGCTTCTATACCCATGTACAGTTTATCCCTACATAACCTATGTCTTGAATACGCTGGCAAAGTTATGTAATAATCGGATTAATACTATATAGCAGTAGGTAAAAACAAGTTTTGAATAATCCGCGCTATAAAGTCCCATTCAGTGATCCCAGCGAAAGTGGAAAAAAAATCAAATTGTTACGTTTATAAATTTTTTGATGAAAACAAATGGCAAAAAAACAAAACAGGAAAACGACAGTATTGACGAAGTTGAAGCCCCATTCAAATACATGTAGCTAATTTATATACTTTTAGTACCGGTATATAAATTACAGACTCACGTAAATGCATTATTTTTTGTCTTAGACACACGGTTTTCGGCTGAACCACTGCACTAGCAAGCTATGTTAGCACATCTATGACAATGACGAAAGGTACAAAATCAGCCAAAGGCCTTTAGATAGCAGAAGACACAAAAGTGGTGTTTTATGACCTTTGACATTCTTTTGTGGCGAGTGACATGGTCTTTCAATTCACGCCGAGTGTCCTTGACAGGTTTGACTATGCTTCAGTGGTCATGAAAGAATTCAAAAGATAACCTCTGCCCCAATAATCCCAAGCAATTGTCTGAAACTGCTCCTCGATCATAAGAACTCAGTCCTCAAATGATAGTCATAATAATGTCCAAAATATAAAAATTACTGACTATCATTGAAGACTGAGTTCCGCAGTCTAGTATCCAAAATCTGAATTTTGATGATTTTTACGATCGTCGGGTTGAAAAAAAATCAAAAAATCACTGAATGGGCCTTTAGTTCCCTCTCCTTACCCTGGCAATATAAATCGAAGAAAAATAAAGAAAGAAAACAAGAAAAGAAAATTAACCAAATTAAGGGATCTGGAATGAGCGTTTTGAGCGTTTCGATAGTATTTTTTGTGGGACATGAGAGCACATCAGACATATCGAATTGCATTATGAATACGAAGAATGTCTTTCTGATATCAAATAAATTTCATTGTTTGAAATTCACGATATAATACAAATTTTATGACAAATTATTAAAATTTGATATTTTTCACATTTTTGATAAATAACAGTCCTCGAAGTAAATATCATAAATCTAATGTTATATTCTTAAACAGTCCCTGGCATGATACCATACATGTATAGGCCTATGTATAGTAAATTTGTCTGCTTTATCTGTTTTGTGCTGTTTAAGCAAATAGTTAAACATAATTTCCATAAAATGTAAGCTTTTACTGTCAGCTAGATATGTCCCTTTTAATTTTGAGCAGAACAAGTGAGGTAAAGCAAAGGAAATTGAAATTTACTACTACTAGCGCCAATGAATGTTATAAGATTGTAAAACGGTACGATCCTCTGGGTGGGGGCGTGTGTGGGGGTGTGTGCGTATGTGTGTCCTGCACGCGTATTTTTTTTCTGCAACTATAACGGGACGCAATACGATACCGGTATGTTATAAGAATCAAACTTACAAGAAAGATGGCTCTTGTCAAACCCTACAATTCTGTCAGAGAAAATATGCATATTTGCATTAAATTTTTAATTAATTGACATAATTGATTAATTAATAAATATTTTATTTAATGATTTACCATAATTCCAAATATGTCAAACAATATGTCAAATTAAAGCTAATGAAATGCTTTATAAATTGGTCAGAGCGCATTTTGCAGAATGCATTTAGTACTTTAGTTACATGATTCCAAACATTCTATTCCAATTTTTTTTTTTATACGCATAGGAGCTGTACTTTTAAAATCCGCGCCTAATCAATAATAATAGTCTTTCACTCCATTGTCAAAGTACTGCGCTCCCTGTAGCTGTAGCATTATGGAGTGACCAGGTCCTAGAGTGTGATGGTTTTGTAGCAGATGACAGTGCTCATTCAAGCCTGTCAAGGTCAGTTAGTAGCCACTTGCTGAATGGATGGCCATGATCAGCTATCAAAGAGATGCCTTGTGCAGCTGCCAATCACAGTAGAGGTTTGATAACATTTTGTTAAAAACCCAAATGTGATATAAGGACAAAGCTGTGCATGTTGGTACTTAATTGTTTGGATTCTTACGTTGAAATTCCCTTGTATTAGTATTTTTATGTGTAGTGTATAGTGGTCATAAATTATATAGCTTTTAAATTTTGGGCATTTTTGCTCTGTTGCACTGTACCATTATGGAATTTGAGCAAATCAATTACCGACACAAACAGGTATACAGTGTATTATTTTATTTTTATTTCGTATCTCAGGAGCACAGCTCACTTGGTAAGGCATCAGAATTTGGTACACTAGCGCTTCGAACTTTAAATCGGAAGGTGGTGAGTTCGAGCCTCATCACGGTCACATTAATTTTATAAACCAAATATTGTTCGAACTTTTCATATTTGTTTTTCTTTTATTTGTTTCTTTTCTTTGTCTTTTTTTTTTCTTGTTTTCTTTATTTTTTTTCTTTATTTTCTTTGATCCATATTGCCAGTGTAAGGAGAGGAGGAACTAACGGCCCATTCAGTGATTTTTTTTCATCCGGACGATCGTAAAAATCATCAAAATTCAGATTTTGTACAAGACTGCGGAACTCAGTCTTCAATGATATAGTCAGTAATAATCTTTTGTTCATTATATGACTATCATCATTTGACGACTGAGTTCTTATGATACATCATCCGAAGAGCAGTTTCAGACAATTGAATATATGAATATAAAAACCACCTAAGTCCATACTTCGGCCAAATTGAGTTAAGCATGGGAAACTGTTGCTATACATAGGCCTGTCATATGTATGAAAGAAGAACTCAAATTCATTCTCTGTGTCTATTAAGCATGTAAAAAATAGCATGTATGAAAGAATCACCCAATTCCATGATTTGAGTCTTGTAACACATTGATTGAAATCCAGTATGTATAAAAGTCCACTTGTAACACATTCATTGCTAGAGAGTGACTTTTGAACAAAAATGGGTTTAATAAAGGAAAGTTGGTGGTTTATATTACATGGCAGAATGCTTATCAACATTATACATACCTGTGTGCTTTATTTTGTATTATCTTACTAGTGGTAATCTCATTCTAACATTGTTGTCTTTGTATATGATTCAAACAACCACCTAAGTCCAAAATTTAAAATGAACCCCACGAAGTCCCTGAAATGCTAATCGTCATACCTAATACAGGTTAATCCACTCATTTGCACGTAAAACTTACCATATTGACCAGGTAAATCTAACTGAAGGAATTAAAATGATACACAGGTTTTCTCTCAAAATCACTTCCTATGGACTTAGGTGGCTTTTGTATTCATGTATTCAATTGCTTGGGATTGTCCCGCAGAGGTTATCTTTTGAATTCTTTCATGACCACCGAAGCAGAGTTAAACCTGTCAAGGACACTTGGCGTGAATTGAACTGACCACGTCACTCGCCACAAAAGAATGTCAAAGGTCATAAAACATCAACTTGGTGTCTTCTGCTAGTGGTTCAGCCCTAAGGCTGAGTTCACATAGAAGTATACGGTATACGGTATTCGCTATACGAAATACGCTCATTCGATCAGGCTGAGTTCATATAGGACTATACTATGTGAACTCAGCCTGATCGAATGAGCGTATTCATATAACGAACAACGAGTATGTCAGTTTATCCATTTTCTTCGTCTTATCAAATGCTTGTAACTTTACTTCTTGAGGCCACATTGCATTAAATGAGGTGTCATAATGTGCAGAATTAGATAGTGCATCTATTAAAAAAATGAATTTACCCACATATGGTTTAGGTTTTTAAAATTTGGACGGTATACGCTGCACTAAAATCGAACACGCGCGATTCCCACTATACTATACTAAACGCAGGTATACGGCCTTTTCGAATAGCTCTTATGTGACCCGGTACTATGAAATTACCTTGCTCAATTTAAGCTATACGCGTCCACCTGCGAAACGTGCATCGTATACCCGAATAGTATACTTCTATGCGATCGTAGCCTTATGTGACCCGGTACTATGAAATTGCCTTGCTCGATTTAAGCTATACGCGTGAACCTGCAAAACGTGCACCGTATACCCGAATAGTATACTTCTATGTGAACGCAGCCTAAGCCGTGTAGGCCTATTTAAGACAAAAATAATGCATTTACGTGAATCTGTAATTTATATACTGACAGTATATATAAATTAGCTACATGTATTTGAATGGGGCTTCAACTTCGTCAATACTGCCGTTTTCTTGGGTTTTGTGCCAATTTTTTTCATTAAAAGTTTTTATAAAAGTAACAATTTGATTTTTTTTTTTTTTTTCTGGGATCACTGAATGGGGCTTTGCAACGCGATATATTCAAAACTTGTATTCACCTACTGTTATAGCATTAATCCGATTATTACACAACCTCACCAGCGTATTCAAGATATCAATGCAAATAATCACCTAGATTATGACGTATCATACCGTAAATATGGCGGAGTACTCAAATTCATTCAACAAAAGCATGATTACAAGCTATTGCAATCTACCGAGACAGCTCGACTCACACACATAACAAATGCAAAATACGATCAAATAGGTTGACGACAACGTTTGATTGAATGCACTGCATTGTGCCATGATTACGGTGAAGGACACCGGTTCAATTCCTTTGTATGGAGCCAATCAATAATTTCACGCACATCCTCTATTATTGCCCAATTATTGCCCGGGATGATTGCACACTGTAAAAGAGCTATTGTTATAATGTTTGATGAAATCGTGTTTAACTACCGTATTTGCTTAAGAAGGGGCACAATACATATAAAGCAGACAGATTGTCTACATGTGGTACATGTATATACATATTAATATAGGGAATGTGTGTGAGTCGAGTATTACCTAATTATAATAGGGGCGTATCCAAAAATGAATTCACGCCCCTTTCAAATGTCGAGCCAAAGTGCAGGCCCTATGTTCTGATTTTGCGTTCGCGAGTTATGCGCGCATGATTATGTGTATTATAGACAATGCGTTGTAATTTCGTTCTGGTGCACCAGAACGAAATTCAAATGTCACGCTATCTTTGCTAAACGAATTAATCTGCAAGAAATATTTTGTACATAAACATTATGTAGCCAGAGGTTTCCAGTGATATAAAAATCTCAACTTTTTTGAGAAAAGTGGGGGATGAGGCTGTGGATCACGAAATGCCCTTTTAAGTATGAAGTTCGGTTAAAGTACGAAATGTAAATAATGAAAGAAATAAACATGAAACTAGGTCTCTAGGTTAAATGTTTGATAACATCTTAGTAAGTTAAGTTGGGATACTTTTTATGGAAATGGGAAGCTAATAACTTAATGTGAAAATAAATTAAGAAGACACATTTAGACATGAAAAGTCAGGAAAATCAGATAACTAAAGTGTGTCCTCATTTTGCGTACTACGAATTGTCTGTTCTTAATTTTGAGAGTGCCGAAAATTCTTAATGCTAGCCATTATGATTATCGCTTCAACATAACTTAAGGTCAAAGTCTTGAGATATTTCCTCAAAATATCAAATGCTATCTCAAGAACCACTGGACCAATACTAGGCTTGTTTGTATTCATTTTAATGCATTTTTCATGCCGATTCCAAATATAGTCTTGGAAATGCACGAAATGCCAACATTTCAATACTGTTGGGGGTATATCGGGTGATGAAACTGTCAATCGGGTCAGGTATCTTCTGCATCTTTTCGTGACTGATTGTTCTGACGAATGAATAACGCCATCTGGATACTATCTATACTACTACTAGCGAGACAAATCATGAGGGCGAGTGAAATGACTCCAGTGGTAGGGCAATGTGAAGTGTGGCGTTCAATTTCTCCTTTCAGTACGCGCCGCGATCCTGGGACACGATATTTTTGGTGGAAATTTATCAGGAAATAATTCCGTCAAAATGTTTATGTATCCTTTTTCAACAACTAAATGTCATAAATAAAATAGCTTAGATGGAATCATTAGTTTCGTATACTTATAGGTTAGAAACTGTGTATTAATTTTTTAGAATGATTTGATTTGTTTAAACATAGTCTTTATTGTCCAGATACACACGAGCGCACGTTGTTATCATGGTTATTAAAGCGACGAACTATATAGCTATTAAAAGCCACATAACTTAGGTCCTTCACAATTGATTTTGAGTTTACTGTTTCCCTCCCGCATCCATAAGTGAGAATTGGGAAAATATCATATGATTTTAATTTGACATTTTCTCTGTTCACTAACATTTTAATTATATTAATTTCTTACATTCTTACTTTGATCATCCAAACTATGATGCTAAACAATCAAAGAACACCCCTGCATTATTATCAATGTATAAAAGCAACCTTAATTGCAATTTGATTAAATCCATAGTGGCAAAATGTACTGTTGATATTGGGCTGTGACCACTCGTTTCAAAATAAGGAAAATAATAACTATTGTTGCCTTTTAATGTTACGTCAATGTATTGCAGGGCCCCATGTAAGACCAGCTACCGGCTGAATTGGGCTACCCTGGATAAATATGAATAAAATAAATAAATAAATAAATAAATAAACTAATTAATAATTAAAAGTTACCTCGTGCCTTTAAAAAATATCTTAAACAGTAAACTAAGAATTCAATGAAAAGGGCCTTAGCTATGATTCAATGTGGAGGGCCTCAAAGCGGAGTGGATTGCATTGAAAAAAACAACAATTTAGTACGTTTTACAACATGCGTTTAATCCCCGGGTTTAATCATGTCAACGCGTGAAAAATTTAAAGAAAAATGTTAACTTAATCAAACAGTGTATTGTTGTTGTGCATTCGTATGACTTTGGGAAAAGGGTGATTTTGGCTTTGGGTCAGTACGACTCGTAAGAACGTATTGTTCTATTTAGTAGATTAAGAAAGTGTATTCCACCCAAAGTTACAAATTTGTATTGCTCTATAAGGATCTATTAAGTAACAAATTACAAGTTCTTCAAAATAGACTAGGTTAGTGCTTAACGAAGGCCTAAGGGTGCGTGTTACGGATATGTAAAATAAGTGAATAACCTTGAAAACTCGTTCCTTGAAAACCACATTTTTTAGTTTCCTTCTATTTCGATGCTTTTTAATTATTTTAATATGCATAATCCTACCAATTGTTATGTACATTGTCTGAAGGGTAGACTTCTCCGTAGTCCACTTGCCCATTTTGCATACTCTGCCTATTACATTTAAGCATAAGACTCTGATTTATATTGATTTGTGTGCAACTGATAGATTTTCACATCTGTATCTGATCTTTTCAGTCACCGCACTCCCTCTGTTTGTTAGCTTCCCAAGTGGACTACTGACTTTGCCTTGCAGTTCAAGATTTTTAACACGGGGCTCTATGAAGAGTTAGGTCAATTTCTGGCCTAACTAAAATTGGCCATGATGTAATGCATCTTTAAATGGATCTGCCTTGTGATTGGTCGCCCATATCTCGCTATGGTTTAAATCTTCCGGGCCCGCGCCATTACCATTAACTACACCGTACACAACTATCTGTGGTATTTGCGGCGCTTTTGTGTTGACGCGAAAGTTAATCTCTCATCAAACATCTAGCGCGTCCTGTACTATACCATGCTTAGTACTTGTGGTTAATGGACTGATAAACAAGTATGCTTGACAAAGTCCCGGGGCAAAGTTGTGCTTAAAATTCAAAGTCCATAGTCGGATTTTCGTGGTTCGCTATCAATAAACTGGTAGATTCCAAAATAAGAATTGTTCAGTATTAAAGTGGGCCATTATAATTATGCACGATAATGTTGCATTCAATTACTTTTATTGTCACTAATCATCTGATATTCTTAATTCTTTATGACCATTTTACTATTGAATACTTTAATTTTAATAAACATCAGTATAATTTTGAATTCAACGAAATGGGTTCATCATGACTAATAATAACATATTTTTAATAAAATTCGACTATGGCATAGTCTATCTGAAGGGTAACCCTGTCTAGTTGTAATAATAAATAAATAAATACATAATAAATGTGGATATAGTCTATGTGTCTTCGAAAAAGGTACCAGTAAGCCAATTTTCATAGCCAATAATGTGCTTTCGAATGAAAAGATTTTTTTATTTCTTTTTTTATTTGCGTTGAATGTGCTAGTAAAACAGTGGTTAGTATAAATTTAAAGAAAGCAAATGTCAAGAAAATGAACAGTATAACATGCAGAACCATCTCAAGAGTTAAACCAGTAAAGTGCTGTGTGTTTTGACTTATTTACCAGTCTTCAAATTGTCAGTTTCAAGTGCAATATATGTAAAAAAAAAAAATCCGACCTACCGACCCAACTGTTTCATAAGCCTCTATGGACAAACAAACCCTTTTTTTGGCCTTACAAGTAGTCTTTGTCAAAGACTACTCGCGATTGAAGGGACACGAGCCCCAATTCACAAACGAGACGCCCCTCGAATAGCGAGCGAAACAAGGGGCGAGCGATGGTTGCCAAGCGTGTGTGATTCCCAGTAGTTTATCTACCTATGAGTAATATAGTTACACGGTCTGTAGCACGAACTAATTACAAGAGAACTGCATTCAGGTTTGTAATACAATTTGCATAAGATGCTAATTGAGTAAGTACATGTGCAATACACTAGTTTTTGAGAGGAGCTATATAAGTTAATCAATATGTATTGTATGTCCATGTATGGTCTTTTCAAAAATAAATTGTCTTTCTGAAACAAGGGCGTGATTGATTTTGTCAACACTTCCTATGCTGATTTTGGACGCTACGGACTAATGGACTGACAGGTACCGGGATATACGATATATGGAATATATAGCATGGAATGGTTTAACAAACAACCTACTTTCATCCATGCAGTTCGTCTCTAGATTAGACGACTTTGACCCTTGTGTGAAATCCAATGCTGATAATTTATCATAATTATTTCATTCAAATACGATTGACAAGACAATAAGATATTTCTGGGTCCATGCAAACAGGAGCAATGAGCAAACAAGAGCATTGTATTTTTTGTTTATTTTATAATATTCCATGCATTCCCTTTCATTCCCAAAGCCGTGTGCTTTCACCAGTCCTTCAAGCGAAACTTTATAGCCCAAATATTTCACATGCTTAATGAGAAAAAAGGTTACCAGGTACCGCTGTCGGTAAAATATACTGCACCAATAAAGTATCCTTACAGTTGGAAAAATAATCACAATTTCAAAACTGAACAATATTGGGGTATATCTGTTTTTGCAATAGATGCACTATCTAATCCTGCACATTATGACACCACATTGATTCCAATGTGACCTCAAGAAGTGAAGTTACAAGCAATTGAATAGACGAGGTTCCAGTTTTAAAAGTGACAAACTGGCCTATACAAGGCGCAAAAAGTTTCCAACAAGCGCAACAAAGAGACAACACAGTTTCTTCAATGAAGCGTTATTTCAAGCAGTTTTTATTTCAGTTTTTACTTCTCTGTACTTTTCATAACTTTCATTATCTTTGTCAGTTCTTTTGTTTCAGTTTTCTCTTGTTCCTTTTGTTTTAAATTAAACACAAAGGCATAAATTAGCCATTCACCACTCTCAAACCAGACTTGTGGTCTGTGGAGTTTTGAATAGGCCAGTGTGTCACTTTTGAAACTGGACATTCGTCTAATCAAATGCTTGTAACTTCACTTCTTGAAGTCACATTGGATTCAATGTGGTGTCATAATGTGTAGCATTAGATAGTGCATGTATTAAAAAAACAAATTTACTCTAATATTGTTCAGTTTTGAAATTGTGATTATTTTTCCAATTGTAAGGATACTTTATTGGCGCAGTATAGTAGGAATGACGTTGGCCTGGTTAGGCTGATAATGAAAACACCTTACGTGACGTATATACGATGCAGATGAAACTATATAAGGTTGAAAGCCAGTTCAAAATAGTTATCAATCACACAAATTGAAAAACAAGATACTTACAGTGGGGTTCGTTGTCAATCTCCAATGGTTTTACGAATAACGTAATGGCTTTACGAATAACACATTTAAAATAACTGTTGGGTGAAGATATCATGATTATATACGTCGATATCGCATCTGTCCCCTCCCCTTGAAGCGCTCATCTTGCGTAAGGGCAGTGTACTTCGGTTATACATGTATCTATAAATGCGCTTTTATAAATGCGCACGTGACCCATGGGCACGACATACTAAGACCAGCAAGCGTGACCAAATCCTCATGCATTGATCACTATACAGAAAGGGATAGAAACTCTGTAGATAAAAATCATCAACTTTAAGTATTACTTGAATTTTAAAATTATTACACATTTTGCAATTCCAAATTTGTAATATGTTATCAAAAATAACATTTTGAAATTTGACGACGGCAAAAATATTCAACGACGGAAACGTATATAATATATTCACAAAGTTGAACAAAATAGACAATTTTGTTCCGCCTTTGCATTCGAATGTATAGAAAGGCCACTCGCTATGTAGAAGGTCACTTCGAGACTTACTGTCAATAAGCTGTAATGGCAGCGCGGAGGTGGTCACGTGCACATTTATAAAGGGAATTTATATATATAACCGAAGTACTTTGAAGGGGTTGGCACCTGTTTTATTGGTTGGCGCCTGTTTAACTATTGGAGCTTGACACTCACGGCGAGTATCTTGTTTGTAATTGATAACTATTTTGAACTAGCTTTCAGCCTGTTTTAAAAGGTTTAAAGCAGAATAATTAGGTCAAAACAAGAATTATTGGTAAAAGCAGGTAAAATCGGTAAAAGAACTTTCAAACTGTGTAACAAACAGCACAATTATAAGAACAATCTAGAAACATTATGTAAGGAATAAATAAATAAAAAGAAAATGCTATCAGTGGCTCTGTTTTTAACAAATAATTTTATCAACAGACAGTGGACACATGTAGTGCTAAAATCATGCTGAAGTAGGATTTCAAGCATTTTAAGAAATCATCAGAAGGAACATAAACAGTGTGGAGTAAGCCGGTTTTAAAAAGTGTGGGTGGGGGAGGTTTTCTCAATTTTCCCCGACTGTATAAGTGGACGGACGGGAGTTCACTGCTTTTGCGCATGACACTATAAGAGACTATACGCATGCATTTGGTTCTCCAAATTGGACACTTATATGGTTGGCTAAGCAGGTCATAACGTGTACTAATACGTGTATTCGAAATTTCGAATACTCGTAATGAAATAAACCAATCATCGTTTAGATTCGAGAACGTGGGTTACAATTTCGACCTCGTGAGACTGCCCGCATGTGATATCAAAGCAATTGGCACTTGTCCTCGTGCACTAATAACAAACTTCACTTAAGAAGGAGTCTGTGTACTCTCAGACATGCATGTAGTAAAAGTGCAATAACTTTGTGATTATTCGCGCAAGACATATAAAAGTATACATTTTTATGAAGGCAAGACATCAATAAATCTTAATATAAATACAGATTTGGGGTAAAAACAACAATTATGAAGAAAATCACAAAAAAAGTTTTTGGCAATATTTGTTAGGTACATCATAACAAAAAACATTCTTTCCAAAATAGTTTATTTTGTTTTTAGCTCAATCTTGAGGCTCCATTCAAAAACGTTTTTTTATTTTTTTTTGCTTACCCATAGATGCTGTATTTATTGCACAAAATGTTATCGTAGACCAAAATAAAAAAAATCATTTTACTTGGGTCGATCATGCTTTTTACGATGAAATGAACATTGAAATAATGTCCGTTGAAGTTTTAAAGTGGTCACATTTTGCACTTTCATCGAATCTCGCAGGAGAATGCGGCAGTTTTTATTTTTCTACCTTACGTTACAAAAACATCGGGTAAATCCACGGCCCCTTGAGATGAGAAGTTTGAGCAAAATCCATTCATAACTTGATATTTAAATCGGGGGAAAGAACTTGAAAAAAACCCATATTTTATCAGCTAAAACGGAGCCTTTTGACCACTAGGTTTTTGTTGTGTTTCCATGGTGTTTCCATTCCGTGGTGTTTCCAAATTGCGCGAGATGCGCAACGCGATGCGTTGTTGCGCGCGTGTACCCTGCTGGTACAAAAAGATTTCTTTCCTTTTCAATTTCAAACACGAGTGGAATAGTGAAATAAAATCCTTAAAATATTGCAGTTGAAGTTTAGAAATCTGGATTTTCATTCCTTGTATTTATAAAAAACATAACAAAGTACAAACATATCAAAAAAACTCAATTTTGCGAAAGAAACAATGTCTAGAGTACACAGCTGCCTTAATAATCAAAAGGCTTATAATTATTATAAGAATAAGAAGCGGGAGAAGAATGTGAATGAAGATTATTTTGAAACGGACCCGATATAGCATTCATTTCTACTTACTTACAAAGTATGAGGTTTTGCATAACTTTTATTTTGCATAAAGAAACACGGCGCGATGTGTGTTGTAAGGGTGCATACTACCAAATTACTGTCCCTCATCATTTATTAGACATTAGGACAATCATCCCTAAAAACAGAAACATACAGTCATGCAGCGTACACTTAACATGTGTTTGAACCTGAGGTATGTGTCAGGTTTGAACATGAGCACTATAACTTATGCAGGATACACCCCATGCAGCCTACGCCTATACGGTAGGTCTGACCAAACACGGAGAAGCTGAAGGTCACTCTGTATATTTATCTTCTACCTGACCAGCATGCAAATCCCTCATAATTTAGACAACCGCAGGTCAAGGCTGTGTATGTGTTGTTCGGTATCGACCGCTTTAGGGGCAGGATACGGTCACTGTTCTAATATTCTCTGCTTTCAAAGAATAATTCATATTATATGTAGCCTAGCCTAATACTTTAGGATTCAGTGTGGAGACAGATACAGATATTGCTAATTCATTTGTTACATACACTATCCGCTGTTTAAAATATTTTTATTCCAGGACGGAATAAATGTATTCCACATAGAATAAAGTTGGTACTAAGAGTGGAGTGTACCCTATCTATTTTTTGCTACATCAGAAAATATTTCAACACGGAATAAATGCATTTTAATTCCCCCAAAGGAATTTTTTGAAAAAGCATTTTGAATAAAGGAAGCCGATAGGCCTACCTTTAACCCTTCTCCCCATAAAAGGTATGAAAATACCAAAAACGACTTTATTCTCTGATCTTTTAGCATGTTCTGTTCATTCCCGTCATTTCTTACAAAAAACGGCGTGATGTAGCACGGTGAGGATTAAAATTATCTCCGAATTTTTATCTTCAGTGAACGAGGTTGTTTACATGCCTCGATTTAAATAGACGGGCTTTAAAATTTCCCTCCCACGTTCTCGAAACTCAACGCTGATTGGCCTATTCTATTGCGCGTATTCAAAATTTCGAATACACGTATTAATGAACGTTCTGACCTGTTTAGCCAACCATACACTTATACATTCAAAGCGTACATTTGATCACGTGATACAGGACAAATGTTCAAGTTGCCTATGAGTTGTGACACAAAGTAATGTTGTCCCGAAGATTTAATGCGTAATCCATGAGGCTCCTTCCAAAATCGATATCCTTTATTATTATTCGGCAATGCTGCCGATAACTTTCCATCACATGACACATGAATAAAGCAAAAGCTTTACTCCCGGGCTTTAACTATCAGCTCAATTCGTGATACGGGGTAAAATAAATCCACTCAAACGGATATATAGAAAACCTTCCACACTTAATTTGTTGTTAAAATGGCCGCTTTATGTCGTATTAAATTAGCTTAAGTTTACCGTAAACTTGAATCGAAATGATACTAAATAATTCGCTTGACTTCATTTGTACTGCATATACCACTAATTAGGTTGATTGAAAACAAGCGTGACGCGAAAAACATCAAAATATCAAAAGAATGTTAAAGCTTAATGCTGAAGAATTAAGCTAATTGGTTGCTGGGAATAATACCTTATTAACGAAATGTTGTTTATCGTCGGTTCCTTCTAGAAATTAAAGCTATCGGCGACAGGTGTTTTTCTATGTGTTCGAGGACTCTGGGTATATGAGACGAATAGAGTAATTCAAGACCAGCAATAGGGCAGACGCTACAGTGGCTGAGTTTTGTCTCACCTCAGGCATTTGTACCCAAACTGCTGTTCTTATAATCGATCATCCTTTTAGATGTACTGTCTTGCTTCCTATTTTATGAAGGAAATTTCTTTAATTGAAACTTTTGAATTTGAAAAAACAAAATCGTTGTATTAGGCAAAAAAATCTGTTTCTAGAAGAAGGTCAAAAAAGCGCAATGGACAATGTGTTTTTTTTTTAGTTTTTATTTCAATATACACAAAAATGCAATGCGCAACAGGAACACTTCACTGTTTGTTTGTTTGTTTGTTTGTCGCTGCCATGTTAATTAACTCCACGATTAGGCTAAAAAAATTATGCTAGGTTTATGTCTCAAGCCCATGGCTGTTTCAATAACAAATGCGGAATGATTTTTTTAAAGATTTTTATTTTTTTGAAACTTAATTTTGAATTAAGATGTCATTTTCAAGTGTTCAAAAGTACACTGCATAAAATTGTGGTTGATTTACAAAATTGAAGTACAAATATCAATTGTTTTATACCTAAAAATGTGAGTATCGAATCGGCTTTGAGACATAACAATATTTTAAGCCGTATAACGTGTTCATTTCTTCCTGGTAGCTTCCGCTGATCGTGTTATTATTTCTAGTCCTATTTCCAGTCCCATTAAGAGCAGTCAAGTTAGCTAGTTAGCAAGTTAGTTAATCGAACTCTAAGGCTTTCGACTATGGTGCGAGAGGTTGCGGGTTCGAACCCTGGCGGTGCCTAGTACGCTCTCGTGGAAAAAATGAGTTAGCTTTAAATTCCCCTGGACAAGGAACTTACTGTTGATTTGTCTCGTTGTAACCCGTCCGAAACTCGGGGAGCGAAAGTTATTTGTGGAATATCTAGGGTGTGCGCTCTTGAAGCAGCAAAGTCCCTGAATTGTTGTTTAATGGTTCCTGGAATGATGTGGGGCCGTAGTTGTCAGCGACAACCTGTAAAGTGTGCTGAGGCTTGTGGATCAACGTCTAGGCGTAGTGCCTGTGCGTAGTGCACTATAAATCACTGCGCTTTTTTTTTTTTCAGCTTGTTTCTTTTATTTTGTTCTATTTTTTCTGATTTTTCTGATTTTTTTAGCTCAAATAATTAAAACCTCTCATGTTTAGAACAAACTCGCGAGCGCGGGTAACAAGCTGTAGAAACTATTTTATCACCATGATCACCACCAAAATTACCTCCACCAATATGCTCATAATTGTGTGTAATGTCGGATAAGAACGCACGCTGTGAGCATGGAGAGCTTGACATTCACAGGAGTACTAGTAGAGGGTACATAGATTATGTCACGAAAAGTGCATTTAAACTTCTCAAGTTTGGAAAGTATTTTCAAGCATCTATATCCCAGATTATTTGTGACATGTTCAGGTCGTGTTTCATATCAATGGATAGCCACTTTATTTCCCTTTATAATGACACCACATTTGAAACAATCACCTTTTTCACGCCTGAGTACTCGTCTTGTGAATGAAGTGGGGTCTTCAACAGAATGTGCCAAATTGATCATTAATCTGTGCAGTATGCTGCTATCCCATATTTTGATTTTGACAATCCTGGACCTAATGCAATCCTCCAAGATGACAACGCTCGCCCCCCATAGAGCCAGGGTAGTCAACGACTACCTTCAGAATATGGGAGTAGAGAGAATGGATTGGCCTGCCATCAGCCAAGACCTCAACCCGATTGAACACTTGTGAGACCAGCTTGGTCGTGCTGTACGTGCCAGAGTAGCCAATGCAACGACATTGAATGACCTGCGACGAATCTTGGTTGATGAATGGAATGCCATTCTACAGCAACGTGTGACCAGGTTGGTGAGCAACATGCTTGAGAGGAGGTGCCTGGCTGTTGTGGCTGTGTATGGCTTTACACCCGCTTTTGAGATTAGTGACTAGTGCTGTTTGAGCACAGAATAATGGTCAATTTGGCACATTCTGTTTGAGATCCCACTACATTCACAAGACGTGTACTCAACCATGAAAAAGGTGATTATTTCAAATGTGGTGTCATTGTAAAGGAATGAGAAAATTTTAATTCTTTTCATTTTCGCCGTTTCTCACCAAAATGTCCGTTTCTCATCCGAAATTTCGTCTAGTGAATCTTGTGTGCGTATAAGCAAGGGGTAGGTAGACACTTGTATATTGGCATTCAAACATCATAAAAAATCAGTAACATAATAGCAAGGACATTTTCAAACTTCTATTTATCATGACATGAAAAGATTAACTCAGATTATTTGGCTAAATTAAATTAAAAATATATATAAATAGCGCCCTCAATTTACACACAAATGTACAGTTTATTGAGTAGAAATTAACACAAAAAGGCAGAAAAAGCTAAAAAGAATTGATAAAGAAAAGAAAATCTAAGTTAAAATAGCTAAAAATTGGTGATGGTTCATTTAGTGTGTCTGGTCCAACCCTCTGGAACCAGTTACCGGCTACACTTTGCACTGCTCTCACAGTTGAATCTTTTAAAAAGGGTCTTAAAACGTATATTTTCTAATGTATTTTGCTGTTGTTATTTTTGTATATTTGTAAAGCGCGATGTTCATATTTTTGGCATTGCGTTATATCAAGCGCCGTTGTTATGTTTATGTTATGTTAATATATATTTGTATATTAGTGTGATAGCTGTTTAGAATTGAAAATGGTTTTTGTCAGAAACACTAATAAATGATCACATCAAACAACCGTGTATACTGCATATTCATGTAACTCGAAGTCAGTATTGTAAAAGTAGTGTGCTATTTAAAAGCCCTGACTGTTCTGAAGATGCTGGATATCGCAATATTAATCTGGTTTATTTCAAGTGGAAGACTTTGAATACGATGAACATAAGTCTAATATTCTAATATCCAGTATAGCAGCAGCGCTTTGAACTAGCTGTGTACAACATGAAAGACGTCAGGTATTCAAATGGAAGATACATGTATAGATTGAAATACTACCCAGGGAAAATCACGTCCTTGTCATTGACCCTCAAATTACCCACATGATAAACCCTCTAGTGATCGTCATTATCAATTGATATCCTGTTCTCATCCAAAGGAGCTTCTCATAACACATTAAAGACTACTTCTTTAAATCTGTTGAATGATACTTCAGGTATCATATTCTGTCTTGAAGATATCCAGAAAAACATAGCACGGAAAGTAAAAGTGTTTAGGTAGGTTTTAAGTTTCATTATCTATTTCTGACCCATGTGACAAGAGAATCATAAAATAGAATAGGATACACGGCTAGTAGTACTTCGTATGACTATTTAATCGTGTTAATGTTTTAAAGGGTTGCAGTACAAATGAAATCGATGTTTGCAATATTGGGTCCTTCAAGTTGAAATTCACACACCCTCTATGAAAGTCATGACCTTAATCTCCCACGGGTGGGTGTAGATTTCAAATGGAGTCATCAATTCAGGTAACGCAATTTGAAATTCATACTCCCTGTGTAGACGAAAAAAGGCCATATCTTCAACAGAGGGGGTATGGATTATTGAAGTAGACCATTATGCCATTAGGAGATGTACGAGTAACTCGAGTAAGCTGAATAAAAACAAAAACCTAGATGGAAACAAGACAAGTACTTATTTATTTCATATATTTTGCTAAAGGAATGATTCATGCATTATCACACGGGCTCGTACGTACTAAAGGAATCATTCGAGCCAAGGATGGGGGAACAGGTGGGGTATCTTAGCCGGGTTTCTACATGGTACAGATCTTTTTCCCGTATCCCATCACGGACTATTTTAGTGGGTACTTTCGCCACGTTCCGCCAAACATCACCCGGGGGTGTAGGGTTCTCTTCATTAAGACACGGACATTTTGTGTGGAAATCTATTTCGCGACGTTTTCAAGAATACTAATAGCGGACGATGACTGATATCTTTTTGAAGCAAACCACAATTTTTCATAACAAAGAAAGTTTTCTGTTGCTGAAACCCAAACATGTTATTATAGACCTGAAGATGAAAAACTAACGACGGGGCAAGCAATTTGTCACTTGTGGCTTTTGTTTCACTTAATGTTAACTTTTTGATGAAATCCTTTTCATGGTATCAAAATTACTGTCGACAGGGTAGAAAATTGTGCTCTCTTTGCCATCTTAATCATAGATTCAAGATCAACCATTGTGAACAGCGGTCCTATTACAACCTGATCGCCAAAGTGTTGTGTGTTGTCAGCTTTATACTAATGATCATATACGGCACTTTTTGTAAACTCATTAAAATGAAAACGGACATCTTCTTTCTCTTTATAAATCAAATGAGTCAATTTACAAAATCGGGACAAGACTGAAAAATGAACCCTTGGCACATTTATTCTAAAATAGATCTGTGTAACCAGTGATGATGAGCTGCCGGGTTAGATGGACGACCCGATTATTAAGGATACTGTAAAGAGGTCAATGTTAGTGT